>NC_056739.1:1107542126-1107669626 GCF_019279795.1 Protopterus annectens
AAGCTAACACCTGCTCAGGAAGGTATAACAATAAAAGACATTTCACAAGTACACTCTAGTAATTATTCCTTAAGTTAAAATAATACAAATAATGTGCTAGCTCAGACAGGCTGACTCCGAGCTCTACAGATCAAAGGATAGATTTGAAATAATTTTAACTTCAAAAGAAAGATTTGAAATGCTTGACGTAGTTTTCCTTACAGCAGATGGCAATGTTGCTACAATCTTGAAGTTCAACATTTTAGCATTTTCTTTCATTTGAGAAACAAGCTTGTATTTTACATTTATATTTACAAATGCCAGAATTATGTATCAAATTCTGTTTGACTAGGCTGGCAGCCTTCACCCATCTCTACCAGTCTTCACAGTCAGTGCCTGAACAGCTATATGATATGACATATACATCTGTAGTAGTACACAAATAAAGGTATTCCATTTCTGCAAACCTGTGTGCGGTGTTTTATCCTATGATCTCTCTGTGGGTATATGTTGCAGGCAACATACGTCATTTGTATGGGTGGCTCATCCATTGTCCATTTGTTAGGGTGTTAACTACAGGCATAGTGGCTGTTCCATATTGTGTGTGCCTACTACGAGTTTCTTACTGTACATATCTCTGCATGTGTATGTGTAGTCACATGTATATCTATCTATCTCTATATATATATATATATATATATATATATATATATATGCATGTATATCTGTATCTGCATATATGCATCTGTATATATGTATCCTGGGGATGTTTCTAATGTAATACTGTTAACATCTTGTGCCCATGATGTGTCAGGACCTGGTTGTGGGATCTACAACACTCGGTGGTATATTGTGGGTGGATGTGTTTGGCTGTTGGGGGGTGGGTATACCTGTTCGTACAAGACATATATTATTTGTGGCCTCTCAATCCCATTAATGGTGCATGTGGACATTTATGATTTAATCTCCCATTGATATCTACACATGTATGTCCATATATACCTATATGGATATATATATATATCTGCTTACATATATATATATATATATATATATATATATATATATATAACTATGTCCGTATATACCTAATAGATATATATATCTGATTACATATGTGTAACTTGCTGTGCATATTAAGACATATAGGTGTAGACATATATATGTGTCGATGTAGGTATTTGCATGTATATATGTTCATACATATGTATATATATATATATATATATATATATATATATATATATGTATATATTTCTAAATTTATATATATATATATATATATATATATGTATATATTTCTAAATATATATATATATATATATATATATATATATATACATACATACATATAATAGATATGGTATATCTGTTTAGATATTAATATATTTACACACACACACACACACACACACACACACACACACACACACATACAGCTAGATGTTGGTATACATTCTCTGTACTGTTGCATGATTGGGCTGGATGATATGTGTCTGGAAACATCAGGGTTATGTATAGCGAGCATGGTTTAGTGGTAAATCACTCTGTCTATGGTGTGCAGGATCCTGGGTTTGAGACTTGCAGAGGCTGTTTGTTTTATTGCTGGGCAGAACATGGGCCGTTGGATACAGAATGATTAAGGCACTTTAAATTAGTTGTAAGCGGGTTTGCACATGTTTGTGTTGAGTTTAGCACTGCTAACTTCTGGTAATAGTTTCTTATACTCAGTTGGCTTCTAAATTGCTCAATCTGTGTAGGCAGTGCTTACCCCCATGCAAACAGGCTTAGACCCACTTGCTGTTGCTTAAAAGTGCTTACTCCCGTTTACCCCCAAGCTAATTTCTTTAAAAAAAAAGAAAAAAGGATTGATAGGAAAGTGGTGAAAAAGGGGCACAAATAGGGAAAAACAGTAGGGAAAATAGCTAGAGATGCATAGGAAGGGTGTAGGGAATGTCCATAGCTGCCCATTTCTTCTACAGCAACAGCTGTGCATATTAACTGAATTTGGAGGAAGATTTGGACACCCAAACCCCTGGAAGAGGGGTGAAAACAATAATAATAACTTGTGCTTTCATTTAGACAGTATTACATGTGTCCAGTGGACATGTGCGCAATATGGACAGCTATGTATGGGGTGTGACTTTTTTGTGGGAACAGATTGCCTTTTTTTTTTTTCAGGTGAGAGTGGGATGCTGGGAGGGGTAGTAGGTATATTTGGGGAGGTAGGTTGGGTAGGTTAACAGACAAGACACACAAGATGCATACAGGGGCGGTATATGACACATGTGTGGGGTAAACACCTTGATAGGGAGGGGTGTTGGGCTATCGGAAGCCCACAAGCCCCCTAGTGGTAATGGTGGGACTGAGGTCCCCACCCATGGGCAGTCACCGCTGCACCTTCACAGCCCCGAAGGTGGTTGTGCTGGGGGCTGAGCCACAGAGCCAGGCTGACTCTCTAATCCCGACATGCGGCCCTCAAGCTGGCATAGAAGATCACTGACCTGCTTGTTGATCACTCTACGCACCACTACCCCAACCTGGCGATGGGTGAAAGGTGCCTGTCCATGCCCACTCCCAGGGGGAGGCAGAGCCCCATCCCCTGAGGCAGTTCCACCTGAAGGTGGTGCAGAATCAACAGACAGGGATGTGCGGGGTTGGGCCACAGACATGCTGATGCCTGTGCCTCGGCCAGCTGAGGTGGGACAGGTGGGACCACTGGGACTGGCCTTCCCAAGCGTGCTATAGTGTTTAGATTTCAACATCATATATGGGTTAGTAATAGTCAACACATTCCAGGGTTAGGTATAACAGCATGCATAGATATTCCCATTAACCCAGACACCAGATATGGAACAGCTGCATAGCAAACAAAACACATGTATATATGGGACCACAGTGGTAATAAGAACAGCATGTAGGTACATTGATGGAACCATGCCTACAATGTTGGAATAATTTAATATGGCACATGCATGGGAAGCATTAAAACATTAACAAACAGTTGGACAGTATCAGAGTTAGCACATACCAGTTGGGGTGGGTCTGTTGATTATTGTTGGAGATAAGGTGGGGGGAGAGTTAGATGTCAATTAACAAGTAGTATATTCCTGTACTCCACATTACTTTCCTAGTCAGTGCTGTTATCTGTACCATACAAGTCTTACTACACTACCCTATAGACCTATACTGGACACTGATATGGCTGTCAACATCATTACACATGAACCGGTTTTACCTGCAGTATACACTTCTTACCTGGTATAACTGTGGAGGGAATGTTTGTTAACACTGACTAACTGTATACATACTCCTGGATTCCAGGTTGATGTTTTGCACTATGCTATCCAACTCTGCACAGACTTTGGCCATGTGTTGACCACATGCTGATGTGCCTGGACATATCTAGAATATTGCCCTCTTCCACCTTTAGTGACTTGATACACACATATACATGCTTTCCTACAAGTTATATTATGTATCACAGTGTAGGCGACAGTGACCAGTGATACTTTATTATTCAGAGAAACTGCAACACTCACAGTCCTCTACAATACCAAGGTGGACGGTACCAGTACAGGTTATATTGGTCTGTATTTCTCAGCACAGTGTTCGTACCTGGGAAAGCAATGTTTGTTAGCACTACCTGACTGTTGCCACACAAGGTTCCAGATTACACATTAGTATTATGCACCTACATCTCACTCTGTTACTGTACATGCTCTGGTCACAGCTTGACAATATGGGAGTGTAGATAGGCCATACTTAAAATATTACTCTCCTAACAGTTTTAGGGGTTGCTACAGTGACAGGTGTGTTCTCATGATGGTTGACAATCACTTGTATTCCCTGTTTGCTGGCTACACACCTGGGATCATCCCACAGACTTACCAGGGGGACAGACAGCAGATATGGGCACATATACTGGACATTCTGGCCTCATGTATACAGTTGTGGGGTATAGATCTGTATGCAGTCTAATTCCACTCCCAGGATTCAGATCATGGCTGTGTCTGCTACAACTTAAACACTGCCCATCACAGTTGTGTCTGCTTTATTGATATCGCTGTATATCTCCAGTCTGCTTTCTGTCTTATTAATCCCCTGTGCTTATGCATTCTGACCTTGTATAACAACACTCTTATGCAGAATTCCTAGACAGCTATATGTTGTAGGACAGTGTGGGTGACAGTGATGTGTAATACCTCATTATTCAGAGCAACTGCATATCATTCTTGTATTTCTGGGCACAGTGTTGGTATCTGACAGACCTGTCGGAGGAATGTTTAGTAGCACTACCTGAATGTTCCCACACAGAGTACTGGGTTCCACATTACTATTATGCACATACATCTCACTCTGTTACTGTACACACTCTAACCACAGCTTAACAAGTTGGGGTGTAAATGGGACATACGTGGCTTCTTAGTCATATAAGGTATTGCAGAGTAGCTAGTGTGCCAGGTTTATTGTCATAGATGTGTGTCAATCAGTTGTATTTCCTGTTTGCTGCCTATACTTCTGGGATCATCCCACTGATTTCCCAGGCGGACAGTTTGATAGGCATTAGATATGGGCCACTTTAATAGACATTCTGGACATATCTGTACAGTTGTGGGGTATGATTCTGTATGCAGACTACTACCATTGGCAGGATTAGAACCATGGCTGTGTGTACTAAAAAAAACAGTTCACATCTCAGTTGCATGTGCTATTCAGTTTTTGTTGTCATTTTCCCTGTTTACTATCTATGCGTCTCTCAGTTGTACTAAATGGCCTCTGAGGATTACACCTGTCATATACAGGCATTCCTACACATTCAATTTATGGTGCATGGTGTGGGTAACAGTGCTTAGTACTACAATACTATTACATGATTGCAAATCTACATTACCATATGGTACCAGAATATACACATGCAGTCCAGCAGTCAGACCTATTTTGTTAAGATATTACACTTTTATTGCCATACAAACAATATGAGCCTCTTCCTGCCATATTCTCTAGTGTATGCAGTACTTGCCTTGAACAATACAGGTTTTATACTAGCAATTAAATTACTACTACTTTTATTTTTATTTCCTATGACAGTAAAATCATGAGTATTACTGACCTACCTTGTGTTGCAACCATGCCAGGCTGCAAATGTGGGACTCCTGGTTCGCGGCCCACTCCATTGCAACTGTGGGGGACATAAGAGGAATATTTAATCATACCTGTCCATGATATACCTGAGCTGGCACTTATTATACACATACTGTGGTGATACTTACACACGGCTGGAACATCCCCTGATTCTCTAGCCTCTTGGAGCCACTCCTCCAAGAGGTCCCCCTTCTGCCTCTTCAGGTCGGCATAGTGGTTCCTGACCTACTCACCAGTTCAGGGTATGGCAGTGGCACTGGTGAGGTCACGGGCGAGATGGCCCCAGGCCTCTGCCTTATATTGGGAGCCCTGGTACTGGCCCTGCAGCAGTTTTTGTGCATGGTCTTTAACTAGGAGTCCTGCCATGACCTTGGACTCCTGGATGCACCAGCACTGTGCCCGGAAGTGCACTCAGTCTCCCCTTACTGCCATAGTGCCTGCAAGGGGGAGCTGCAACCAGTTATGAGCTGTATTCCCACCTCTTGGGTTTAAGTAGGGCCAAATTCCCGCACTTTTCTGTGATTGGCCAGTTTTGAAAAGGCTAAGCTATGGGCAAACCTACTTACCTAAGGTTGGCATTGTTTAAAGGGGTATACCACTGGCCACAAAGAGTTAGCTGGTCTACACATTGCTCACACCTCCTAAGCTGGCCTGTGCAATGCTTAGTGTTGCCTACATTACACATTCATTATAATGCCTTTTTGGCATTGTATTATTCATTACACCTTATATGTATGCCTGGTATCCCTGAGTGATGTGTACATACACTGTGTGGGGTCCTTGTGTTTTATTGGGGACTTTGACACTCTGCTACAACTCCACTTCACTTCTGGGCTTAGTGCTATACTCCAGTTCACATATTTATGTTATGTAGTGGGTTACGGCACATATCACTGTATACTGATGCCTTTCATAGGTTCAGTTTGGTTATACTATGGTGAGGACATGTTTACTAGTACCTCATTCTTCTGTACTTCTGTGATGGCTTGGTGGATAACTACTGGGACTATGATGTATAGGGTCCTGGGTTTAAGACCTGCATGGCTGTTTATTTTGTTGATGGGCAGAACAAGGGCCATTGGATATAGAGTAATTAAGGCACGTTTGAGCACTTGTAAGCAGGTTTGCGTGACGGTAAGCTCTGATAACCTGCTGTTACATCTGCTTACACAGAGTTAGCTTCAGAATTGCTTAGCCAGTGTAGGCATTGCTTATCCCCTTGCAAACACACTTAAACCCACTCACTAGTGCTTAAATATGCTTGCTACTGCTTATTTGTGCTTACACCTGCTTACTAGTGCCTTATTCATTATGACACTGATCCTTCACATGTGCATTTCCTGCAGTACTCCAGTTCATAAATATATGTTATTTGATGGGTTTTGCAACAAAAATATTGGTCATCACGTGCTTTGCCAAGGAAAATGGAATGTGCTACAGTGGAACTCGAACTGGGAATGCCTGCTCATAAGGCAAATGCTCTGCCCACTACACTATTGCTCTGCTACTTTATTTGCATATAACTTCCTTGTTATCCTCCTCAGCCTTTTAAGCTGCTTTAACCATAGCTAAGTGATGGGCACACCCGTGCACCTACAGTTAGCTTTAATCGGATTAAAAAAAAAAGGGTTTCTTCATTTTATTTATATGTACTGTTGCTGTTGTACACATGGGGGGCTGTTGGTGGGGATATGAGGACACCTATGAGTGGTTTTGTTTTTACCCCTTTCTGTTGTTCTGCATTGCAGGGGCATGTTTATTCTGAGAGCTCTGCTCTCAGACATGCACCCTGTACTCTTACATGCTCCATGTAAGCCTAGGAACTTGGGCAGCGCACCTTATTAATATGCATGGTGCTCTGCCATTCTGCTCCTAAACAGGTGCTTCAGTGCAGGACTTAGCTAGTCCTGCACGGACGTTTAGAAATCCGGGGGAAAATCTACAATTGCTAGAACACACCTGCTACCCACACTTCAATATGCATCCCCTAGCCTAACAAACCTCTGTAAAATTGACCTCGCCAAGCTAAAAACCTGCTACAGCAAAATCGTCAAATTTGCAACAAATACCCCATATAAATCCCATCACTGTCAATCTTTAAAGCAATTAAATTGGCTAGAACTCCCTCTCTTACTTCAATTTAATCACCTAACCTTAACCTACAAAGTCCTCCACCAACCAGATAAAAGCGCATCCCTTAGAAACCTAGTCCAACCATACCACTCATCCAGATCCCTCCATTCAAACAACAATCCACTCCTCCAAGTCACTAAAGTAAAAAACTCAGCAGCTGAAACCCCATTCTCCTACTGTATTTCCAAACTCTAGAACAGGGTACCTAACCCAGTTATGAATACCTCCTCACCTAAACAGTTTAAAAAAGTACTAAAAACACACCTCACAAACTCCTGGCTATGCACCTGCCACAGCCCTGGTTAAAGCCCTTACCATCCTCCTTACCTACCTCACCTCTTAACATTGAGGCTTACATCAAACTTTCTTTTGATCTACTACTTATGTTTCTTCTTATCTATGCTTCATTTCTTGAAAATGTCTTGTTATGAACACAAGTACAACTTCTCAAGATGTTTTGTTCACTCATACTAATCACGTCTGTTGTAACAGACTTACAAAAACTACCTACTCAATCTTCTGTATAACTATTTATGACTTAAAACCTAAAAATGCTTTTATGTATTACAAATGCAGCAAATATGTTTTATATATTTGAAATGTATATAATGATGTTTTTACTAATATGTTTGAAACTAATTACTGTACTGTCTACATTGTAATGTATGTATCTCATATGTATGTATCTTGGAGCTTTTCTTCCCGGGCCTCCACTGGAAAAGGACACATGTCCAGATAGACTTTCCCAGTCAACAAATGTAAAATAAAATAAAATAAATAAAATTGGCTGCTAATATACCTAACAGAACCCATCATTGCCTTGCTGTTCAAAAACAACACTGACTTGAATTTCCCAATCCGTTATCGCTCAATCAGCTCACCATTGCCCACTCCATTATCCACAAACATGAAAATTGCCCTGCACTCTCCAACCTAGTGCAACTAAATACCAACCTCAGGACCCTTAGATCATCTGATAATCTTATACTTAAGCAAGTCCCATAATTACTTTGGTGATTCTCTCTTCTTTAAATTAGCCAAACAGTGGAATCTAATACCCCAGAATATCCTAAAATAAACAGATTGTCATAGCTTCAAACAACTCCTAAAGGAATACCTTATTAACAATGGCTATGTTCCTGTAATACTCCTGGCTAGTTTCTCATGCCATCAATCAAAGGTTTCTTTTCTGCTATCGTCTTCTCGTCTTACTTCTACCAAATAAAAATACCACAATGGTTTATTTTAGTTATGCATCTAATGAGTTTCATATTACTGTCTGTAGTAAGGCTTAGGAAATGTAATGTTTTCTGTTTTAAATTCTCTTTTTGTAAATTGTGATTGTAGGCAACTGTGAAACTTTTTGTATATTCTTTGTAAATCTTTGTAAAAATTTTTGTAATCTTTTTTGTGCTATTTTTATGGAGCTTTTCATCCCGGGTCTCTGCTGAAAATGGGCTGCTTGCCCAGCCAGACACTACCCGGTTAACAAATTTAAAATAAATAAAATAATTTTGTTTCACTTTTACTCTAAATTGGCCCTAGATGTAAGTCTATGTGTGAGTGTGTGGTATGGATGAATTCCAGTGGTAGGACTTACCACCCGGTGGTCTAAACCTTGGCTCTAGATGATTGTCACTGTTGAAGTGACACCATGACCCCATACACAAAAATGGGAAAGGGGGTTGAGGGTGGCTGGATGGATGGATGGATGGTGAGTAGGTTGCATTCAAATAGTGATATACATGAGTTTATTTATTTACTGGACTGATTAATTCATTAATTTAATTATTTATTTATTTAATTATTGTTGATATAAGATATTATGAAATGAGCATTTAACTTAAGGGAATGGATGGAAACAAATCAAATGAGAATGCACTGATAAGTTCAGATGTAAGTACTAGGCTAGCTGCCCTTGTGGGCCATTTTAAGCCTGGCCACTTTCCCTTTTTGCGCATAAATTAACCCATCCCATTTGGTTAGAGTCTGGCCTTACCATGGTTAATAATAATATATTACCCCTAATGAGAATAACTGCGATGATACCATAGATAATTTGAGGGGACCCTGTGCATGGGAAAACACATCTAGGAGCAGCCCCTGCCTGTTAGTGGTACAGGGAGCAGTCCTGGGGTAAATTTTCTGTGTCCCATCCATAGATCTAAGCTGTCTTGAATATGGATAAAGATGGACTTTGTTTTATGTGTATGGGGAGTCTGTTACACAGCTACAGTATACGAGATATACCTGTCCCTCCAAGCAGTTCTGTTGATGTTGGAGAAGAGGTTTAGATACCTTGAATGAGTATTTCTAATGCAATTTGACTTGCTGATATCAAGTAAATCCATCAGTACTGGGTTGGGAGATGCCTTGTCTACATACCTCTCAAATGTCCAGATTTTTGCAAAATGTCTAGAGTTTTTGCTTCATATTTTTGATTTGTTCCTCATAAAATGTATGTTTTCTTGAAAATCATTTAGGACTGAAGTCACAAAATAATGACATACATTTGAATTTCAGACTTCATATCCTTCAGAAAAATGCATGCCAATGCAAAACCTATTCTAGCAACTTTCTAAGTTTATGAGTAATATTTAAAATCTGTCCATATTTTTTATCCTTTGTCCCTCCATTATTTTCCCTTTTGTCCAGATTTCTTCTGTTAAAAGGCTAAGAGGTATGCTTGTTTGCCAGACACAGGTCACCTCTTAGCACTCTGTACAAAACTGAGTATAGTGACAGTAGGGCTTTGAGTCAGTACATGTAGGCCATGTTGTTTAGGCCTTGTAGCCTTTTAATAAGGTATCTCTGTGGGTGTTGCAGTTGTTGCATGTGTCTGGACAGATACATGCCAAAGGAGGCATTATATTCAATGATTGGCCTGGTGAGGCTAAGTAAAGGGGGACAATAACAACCCTGGATCTAGACACAACCCCTTTGTTTATAAACTGTTCAGTGTAGAAGGACTTTCTTATAACAAAAGTTAGGTCGCTGTCCACATAAGTTGAAAAATCTTGAACTACTGGGTCAGCTCTTAGGGGCATATTGGTAATGTGGGTAGTTCTCTGGGACAGATGACTTCCCAAAGGATACAATAATGCATTTTTTGGCATTTAGTTTCAGTCCATGATTCTAGTATCAGTTATTTATTTAGGGCAAACCTTCCTGCAGAATGGACAAGTCATTTATGGACTTAGTGACTGCACTTAGCTTACAGTCAGCCATCTTCAACTTAGTCAGCCAGAGCCTTTTGGCATTAACCGTTACTTCAGAAAAGTAGATGCCAAACATAAGAGGTCCCAGCACAGAACCCTGAGGGACTCCACTGGTAACTGATCTCTTTCTGGAGGTAATTTCCCCTATTTTGATTTCCTACATCCTATCTATGTGACAGTTTCAATCCAGTGGGTGATACATGGGTTTATTTCCAGTTCATTTAGCTTTCCTACTATGCCTGAGTAGTGAATTGTGTCAAAAGCTTTGGCCTAGTGAAGGGGTTTGGAGTGTACCATTTAGCCTTCATTTATTGCTTTGGTGACCTTTTCAAAAAAAATACATCGGGATGAAAAACATGACCTGCCCTTGATGAATCCAAAGTGAGATGGGTCCATGGCTTTTCATATAAGGCTGGTCAGACTTATGGGCCTGTAACTGCCTGGGTCTGTGAAAGTACCTTCCTTATGCAGGATAAATGACTGTAGCTGTTCCCCCTTCACTTGGTGCAAAATCTGTATGAAGGCTGAAACTGAATAGCTGCTAGGAGTGTGGTTAAATTGTGCTTCATGCTATTTAAGATGCATCCACTGATATTGTCAGGACCCATTGATGCAGTATTTTTAGTTTTTCATAGCACATTTAGGACTTGGTTTTGTGTGATTGCTGGGAGAGCCAGTTTAAGTTTCAAATATATCCTGAGAGACAAACACAGGGTAGAAAGGGGAAAAGATACAGCTAAATTTATTAGTCAGTAAGTTCGCTATATCTTGAGCCACAACATAGGTAACACCGTTCACAATCAGTTCAGCACACTGCTGCATTGTGCTTTTGAGATTACTGCATAACTAAAAAAATGTCTTTTGATTTATCTTTGCCCTCTATAGCTATTTTAGCCTCAAACTTGGCTTTGGTGGATTTTATTAATCTCCTGAGTTGTTTGTTTATTTCAACGACAGAGGCTGTAACATTCTAGGAAATACTCTTCTTACGTTTGGTCAAAATTCTTTTCAATTTATTAAAATAATTGTTGATATTATGGTTCTACCATGTGGGTTTGTTCCAGGGTTTGCCCTGCATTTGTTTCTATGGGCTACACCTTCATCTATGCAGCTATTTATATGCTGGTATTGTGTGGTGTGTATGTTTCTGTATATTCAGTTGTGTTAACTGGATTTGGTGGGGATTTGAAGATTGCCAGTGTATTAATTAGCAGTAGTTAGTTTGTCTTAAAGAAATTTCTAAAGGTACACAGATGGAAGTGATCACTGGTTTCAATTTTATTTTGAAGGAGACTGGTTTATTGTCAGACCTAACAAGTGATGAAGTTATGCAAGGGATAGTGCAGCATGCTCCCATATTTGTAAGGACAAGATCCAAATTTGCATTGACCAAATCCAGCAACCCCAGTGCTTGTGCACTAGTGGTGGTGTAGGTTTCCCATTCTATAGCTGGATAGTTTAGATCATCTAGGAAAATGGTATTGGGTTTAATATTGAGTGATTCTCGTTGCTGTAAATAGGTTTTGTGCCTTTTTGTGTGATATAGAGTTCTGTAGCTAGATAATATATAGTAAGGATTTTTCTGATGGTTATTTGGAAATGAAGAAGCTTTAGTGCATCATGTTACTTTACAAGCCTTGATGTAAGTCTCTTTGGGATGTAGACTGAGACACCTACACCTTTATTTCTTCCTGCCCAGTAGCTGGTCTACATGTGTGGAAGCCATTACATCCTGTACAGACAGAATGCTGGCCATTATTTTAAACCATGTCTTACTCACTACACAGATGTCAATGTCCTCTGGGGTGAGAAGGGCTTGTAGGGAGTGGAGTTTCTTGTTTAGACCATGCACCTGAAATATCAGTGTTGTAATAGAGTAGTGGAGCATGTTACTAGTTAAAAACATGTTGAATAAGCTAAAACTATATTTGAACAAATGAGAAAAGTTATCGATTAGTAGAAAAAAATGAAATGAAGCATTGCGAATGTATTCTAGCAATATGAAAAAAATGACAAGTTTTAAATTCACGTCAGTAAATTCTTGCCTTGCAAAACTGACAATAACACACTGCAGCAAAACAGATGTGAATAAAATAGAAAGGTCATCTCAAAAGCTGGCTGAGTGGTATAAGAGAAATAAAGCCTGTCTATACAGCAGCTTACCCTATGTTGTGCAGCAGGCCTGTGTACCGGAAGTGCCTGCTGGTTAATAGCGGGACTTTATGGTCAAAGCCATGTTTCCCATCCACAATGAAGTGGTCACTTCCTACCTTATTACCCAGCTGGTACAGTAAGGGATGTAAAGTTACAAAACCTAAGAAAGTTTGGCATTCCTGGCCTTCCAAGAAGTGTGTGGTTATTGTCCAGGCAAAGATGAGGAAAAGTGGGAATGCTCAGCTGTATAGCCAGGCCCATTATTGCTGGCTTTACTATGCCTGCTGACTGATATATGGAAGAGATTAGGCCTGCAGCAGAGACATCAAGTGAGTTGTTGATAGTGGATCACCAGTTATGTGACTCTCACCCTGCAATCCTCCAGTGACAATCACTGTAAAAGAGGTGGCTCCAAAAGGCAAATTTTTCATGGAAAAACAAGCACCCCCCCTCAGGTGATGGTCCATGTTAAAGCAGCCAGGAAGGATGGAAAACTATCAGAGTCTTTCAGAAGACTGGGGGAATCTTTATTACCAAAGGTGAGGAGGACTAAAACCATAGTCAGCCTTAGGCATAGGCTAACTAGGCAGCTGCCTAGGGTGCCACTGTAGCAGGTGTGCTTTTCCAATATTTGTTTATTTTTTTCTAGTAAAGAAATAGTTTATTTAAAACTATGTTGAATGAATACAAGAAAAACTGTAGAGTAAGACAAAGTGTGAGAAGAAGTAATAAAAATGTAATATGGCTGTTGTAGGTAGACCAGGATGGGGGGTGCTGTGGAGCCCTTTTGCCTAGGACACCAGTTGACCAAAGGCCGGCCCTGACTAAAACCAAACAGACAAACAGATGAGATTATTCTAATAAATATTAGTTCCTTGGTTTAACATAATTACTTCTGCATATTGTTGCTGGTAGCACTGCTGTAACATATAAAGATAAGTTTGTACGTATGGCTAAAAATGTCCAAGATTTCCATACCTCTGCAGGAATATTTCACAGTTCAGTTCCAAGACCACAGCAGAACAGGTAATAAAATGGTGGGTGGGGTGGTGATGGTCTGGGTAAGAAACAGAACCTTCAAAATCACTTCTGTGAGCAGCAATAGGCCAGTCAGGAAAGCACAAGTCAGAGAAGTTCAGATATTTTGCAGAGAATGGTACAAGTAGGGAGAAGGAAGAAAGCAACTCATTCACTTTGTGCTATGAATATATCCACACAAAACAGCATCCAGGCTGCTGTATCTGGCTTACTGATTAATGTCAAATACAAAATAAAAGAAGCAAAGTGGAAAAGCAGATATACCATATGTCATACTCATTATATATTGTATCCTAAATTAGAAATTTGGGGGCAAACTAATGAATGACAAAACAGATAGGGCTGATGGTAAATCACATTTGTTGATCAGCACTCCACCAGTTTAGTTAGGATATAAAAATAAACAATAAAAATGTTTTTCACTTCAGTAAAACTTCGAGTGCTCATGTTTCTTGGTTAGTGATACACTTTGCAGTCAAAAATGACTAGGTGTTGTTGAATAAATAGGTAATAAATGTCAATATTTAATAAGTCAAGAGGTTGTAAATAATATAGGATACTTACAAAATTGCCAACCACTCAAAAAAATAACTCAAAAAACAAAAAGAGCTTATTGGTTTTGCAGCCACATTGCTACCATCTTAATATACAATGACAATAGTGACTGGATCTGTTTGAAAAGCTAATCTAATGACTAATATTTGGACATTTCTCAGAGTATCCAAAAGACAGACAATTGTAAATAGTGACCGATACAAGTTTTAATGGTATGCATCAATTTTACACAGCCAACATCCTACAATAACTTTTATTTATGCTATGGGCTGAGAAGGAAGACAACCTCAGTCTTTTTTAAATAAGTAGTTTGCTTATATGTTGTTAACAAGGTAAATGGGTGGCTCCGAGGATTATTTTCAGTGATGGTCTAGGCACAAGGCAGAGAGAAAAATGTGTAATTAGAATTTAGTACATGAAATATACAATAATAACTGTCAGGGCCAGATCAAGGTCAAACGCCCCAGGGGCTAGGGGCCCTAGGCAGGGTAATAGATTGAGACCCCCCCATAGCAGCCCCTCTTATTGCAACCCCCCCCTCACAGTAGCCCCTTCCTAGCCATTGCAATATTCCACTACTTGGCTATTTCTCCCCAGTTACCATAAACACTGTTCAAACCTGTCAGTGTGCATACGGCTTTCTTATTTACTTCTACAATGAGTACATATTGAAATAAAATAGCAGAAACAATAATAGCCATTTGCTAAACAAACAAAACAGTCTCACAATGAAAACAGACTTAGCATGAGCAGTAAACTTCTCTGCCCTTGAAACTCACATTCATTGAAACAGCATTAAAACCCACATTCTAAGAAAATGCATCTGGCCATTGAAGGATTATGTTTATTTTTGGGCCATTTTCAAACCTTAGGCTCATTGCATACATTTTAGGGCCATGCATACATGTATGTGTTCTTCAATTCACCTTCCTGATTGTATTAAATTATATTCCTTGTACAATACAGCACTTAATTGTTAGAATGCATTTTAAATTTGTAATTTTGAGCATTCTTCCAGTAAGCAATGAAACAAAATGTATGAACCAATAATGACAGAACTACCAATTTCAGAAAATATCAACCATAAAAGGCCACTCAAACATCTGTGATTACAATCCACCAATATCAGTCAATAAGCATAACCTCTGCAGAAGTAAAAGTTGTCCGAATAATTCTGCATTCAAGAGATGTGTATCTAATGAAAAGGTTGGTACTGGTGAACAACTTTACATTTCAATGTTTCATCTACAAATTCAGTGCCTTCTGCCCTTTAAGAATTAATTGTCTATGTAACACTAAAAAAAATGGTAAGCTGGTAATATTGCAGTAGGGAATGACTGACAAACTGACAAGTTCATAGTTACTAGGCATCTTGTGCAAAGGAGGACACACTCAGGAGTGCAGAACCCCTATTCCCCCTTAAAATGCACCAAATAATTAGCAATCGAAAGGGCACTGCAATAGCAGCACTCCATCTACATGGTGTGGGAGTAGAATCCACAGTCTTCTGTGCCAAAGGCAATTATGCTACTAACATTGCCCTCAAATTCTACAGCACAAACAGTGGCTGCCATTTGCTAAATGAAACAGATAATTGCACATTGAAAAACAGACTTGGCATGAGCAACAGTAAACTTCTCTTCCCTTGAAACTCACAATTCCATGAAAATGCACTGAAACTCATAATCCCTTGAAAATGCATTGAAACTCAAACTCACAATTCTGTCAGCAGTCTGTTAGCTCATGTAGAGGATTCAGGCTCTTGTCAACACTGAGGCTCATGATTCCTTCAGCAGTTTAGTAGCTGGTGTAGAGGATTCAGGCTGTTATCTGCTGTAACCAAAGTATGAGGTCAAGCCTGACAAAGTTAATTGACTAGAATAATAGTATTTGTTTTAGCATGCATTTATCTGAAGGATATGAAGTCTGAAACTCAAATGTATGACATTATTTACTTATTTCAGTCCTCAGTGATTTGCCAGAAAACGACAAATTTTATGTGGAATATACCAAAAATATGTGGCAAAAATATAGACAGTTGAGAGGTATGTATATCTCTCAACCTCTTAGTGCAAGAAATCTGGACAAAGCCTAAAATAATGGAGGTACAATGGCCCAAAATAGGGATAGATTTTAAATATTGCTCCTTTTGACATAGAAAGGTGCTAATATAACAGGATTTGTGTTAGCATGTATTTTCTGAAGGATATGAAGTCTGAAACACATGTATATATATATATATGTATATATATATATATATATATGTATATATATATATATATATATATATATATATATATATATATATATATATATATACACACATGCATACATATATATAATCCTTTAGTGACTTCAATCTTCCGTGAATTGCCAGAAAACCACAAATTTTATGAGAACTGGCCAAACATATGAGACAAAAATCTAGTCAGCTGAGAAGTATGCATACCTCTCAACCTCTCAGTGTAAGAAATCTGGACAAAGCCTAAAACAATAGGGATACAATGGCTCAAAAATAAGGAAAGATTTTAAATATTGCTCTTTTTAACTTATAAAGTTGCTATAATAACAGGATGTGTGTTAGCATGCATTTTCTGAAGAAAAAGAAGTTGGAAACTCATATACAAGTCATTATTTAGTGACTTCAATCCTGCCAGAAAACCACAGATTTTTATGAGAAACAGACCAAAACTATGAGACTAAATCTAGACAGTTAAGAGGTATGTTGAAACACACACGCACACACACACACGCACACACACGCACACACACACACACACACACACACACACACACACACACACACACACACACACAGACACACACACACACACACCTTCTCTCTGCTCACACACAGCAACACACACACCCTCTCTCTCACACAGCAAGACACACACTGTCTCTCATACCGAACAGCCCACTAGTTTAAATTATAGACATACACATGCACACACACTTTCTCTCTCATACAGAAATGGAAAGGCTACTTTAAATTACATACAGTCACATACACATACATACATACACACACACCTCTAGTTTAAATTATACTTTTATACATACAAACGCATACACACACACACACACACACACACACACACACACACACACACACACACACACACACACACACACTCACACTTACCTTCTCTCTTAGAGGAATGGCTAGTTTAAATTACAAACACATATATACTGTACACACTTCTACAGAAATGGAACGGCTACTTTAAATTACATACACATACATACTTATGTACATACGTACACACACATTTCTCTAGTTTAAATTACACTTTTATACACACACACACACACACACACACACACACACACACACACACACACACACACACACACACACACACATACACACACACACACACACACACACACACACACACACACACACACACACACACACACACACACACACACACACACACACACACATGCACTTAGCTTCTCTCTTAGAGGAACTGCTAGTTTAAATTCCACAAGCAAGTGTGGAATGTGTTATGCATTTACTTCCTACTTCAGTGGTGGCGATGCACACATGATTCTTCTTAAGAGACGGCACCACCACCATGATGGTGTTTAAAGTTTTTTTTTTAAATATATTATTAAAACAAATGCTTAAGCCACCTGATCTGAGTGGGCTCCCCAGGCACGGGGCCCTAGGTGACTGCCTATATGTCCTACTGCTGGATCCGGCTCTGATAATTATAACAAATGCACACTATGCAACAAAGCACACTATGGCATGGGATGACAATAATGCAACAAAGCAGCACTTATATTCTGACTGTTAGTCAATAGTATATCATGGATCCAAACTTCTCATACCTGCCATGATATTTTTACTAGCATGACACTTTAACATGTTACAAAGGGGTAGCTTATATTCCTTATTGCCTACGAAATGTGTGCTTAAATTGCAATGTAAGAGAGTTACTAACTGTTAATTTCCTTTTTATCTTACAAATACATCATCTGGCATATGATGACAAGAGAGTTTTAAAAAAAGACAGAAAGAAATAGGCCCAAGGCAGAATTTTGTGAGATTCTGGGAGTCATATGAAAATTGAGAGAGAATACAAGAGTATAATTTGACTCAGCAACCAGTCTGCTGGGTTAGCCTGACCCAAAGATAAACTGAAAAGCTTTCATTTTGTTTTATGCTACTATAATCTGCAAATGTTTTGGTGACTTGATATGACTTTGATACATTGACAGAAAGACTGCAAAATTTGCTGTAGGAAGGCATGATGTGATGCTATGCCATTCTGGAAACTTCACTAGTTTGATTATTTTTATCAGTATTACACCACTAATGCAGTATCCGTTTTTGACACAGAAACAAAAACAAATGTGCTAAGATCACACATGCTCTTGGTAATTCTCAGATGTAAACATTTTTCATGTATATGTTGCCTTTGCTCCAAAACAAAGCAGATATAACTAAAGCAATTAAGTGAAACATGATACCTGGTAAAAGAGTACATTAGGATCATTAAATACATTTCTAAAATTTCTCATCTGCAGATGTTGTGCTTCTCATATTTCAAAATAATTGCAGCTATGGAAAGCTCTGACGTCTAGTGCTCTGTAATGTCTGCACTTTAAATGCCCTTTTCTAATTTCAAGACAATTCCAAAGCATGAACAATATGTTCCTTTCTTTTTAATAATACTGTCAACCATGGTGCAGAATTAGAAAGTGCAGTTGTGTAAAATCTTACAATAACAGTAGATATCCTTCTCTTTTTACTGTTGCAGTATTCTTTATAATGAGGATCCCCTGCAAGTATACCAAAACCTTTTGGTTTTAAAGGGTACACTGTAGGTCACATACATGCTCCCCATGCACAACATAGGGCATAAAGGTGAAGTCCGGGCATACCATCCTCAGGTCTGAAAAGCCCCAGTAGGAACGACAGTCCAAGGATATAAGTAAGTAACAAACACATCCACAAGGAAAAAGGACCAGGAGGAGAGGGAGGGAGTGAATACTGCAACAGTGAAGAGAAGGACATTTACTGTTATGGTAAGATTTTACTCACCTGTACTATGTCTTCTAGATCACAGTTTTGGTATTCTTTATAATAGGGAGAGTGTAAAAGCTCAAGAAGAAGATTGGGAGGAGGAAGGGCCAGCAGAGCCCCCTAGGAAGCAATGGAGAATGGCCCTGACAAAGACAGCTCTACAAATTACATCCAACTTATAGTGCTTAGTAAAGGTGCACACAGAAGTCCAGGTTGCTGCCTCAAGAATACAATTAGTATCCAAACCATTGAAAAAAGCACCAGGAGACGTCACAGCCCTATTGGAATGAAATTTAACAGAAGAAGGAAGGCTCTTCCCATGAAAAGAATAGCAAACAGAAATGGCTTTGGAAGTCCAAGAATAATTAATTTGCTTGAAAACAGCCAACCCAAAGACCTAGGATGAATAGAAGCAAAAAGCTGTTCAGATTTACAAAAAGCTTTAGTCTTATTCAAATAAATCTGAGTTGTCTATGCAAATCCAAGATGTGCAAAACCTTCTCATTAGCAGACTGTGGAGAAGGGAAAAAAGTGGGCAAATGAAGAGACTGATTAAGAGACAACTTATTAACCACCTTGGACATAAAAGAAGGATTAGTACAAAGGGACACCCTGTCCTTGTGAAAAACTACAAAAGGAGGAACAGCCAGAAGGGTTTGCAGCTCAGACACCTGTTTGGCAGATCTAAGGGCCAAAACAAGTCAGTCTTTCAAGAACAATGCTGTAAGGAAGCTAAATCAGCAGGCTCAAAAAGAGCACTTTTTCTAAAACAAAATTAAGGCTCCAGGAAGGAAGGACAGGCTTCCTGGGAGGCCTAATGTGAAGGACACCTGTAAAACTGTTTGGCCTCAATCTAGAGGCTAAAGGGGGAGTCAATGGTAGCATTGAGCAATACACACAAATAAGAGATAACCAAAGGAACACCCACAGTAAGTGGCTAGAAGGTTACAAGAAAGACACCAAACAGAAAACCTCCTCCATTTAGATGAGTAAGATTTCCTAGTAGTGGGCTTCCAGCAGGAACCAGAGTGTGTCCATAGAAAAAAAAAGGTGTCTGTAGTGGATCAAAAGCCTATCACCCACAATGTCATTTAAAGAGCAGACAGGTAGGGATGGGTGAGAGATCCCTTGTCTTGTGTGAGTTGATCCACTCTGTGAGATAACTTGTGATGATTGCTCTGGCAAGATGCAGAAGTAGAGGGGAACAATGTTGTCAAAATGAGGTCACCAGCAAGATTTTGGGACCATACTGTTTTATCATGAACATAAATTTTGGAATGAGAGGAAGGGAAGGCATAAAGAAACATCCCCTTTCAAGAAAAAGAGATGGCATCCACATTCCATGCCAGAGGCTATGGGACTCTAGCACAAAATAGAGGAAGTTGTCTTTTCAGAGGTGAGGCAAATAGATCTACTTGAGGAGTACACCACTGGTGGACAATGACCAGAAACACATCCATGTGAAGAATCCACTCATGGGATAGTGCTATGGACCTGCTTAGAGACTCTACCACTATGTTCTTATCTGAGGGAATGTAAACTGCCTGAAAAGTCACCTGATACTAGATAGCTAGCTCCCAAACCTGTATGGCTAACGTGCATAGGAAATAAGACCTTGTTCCCCCTTGCTTGTAGACATACCATATCACTGTGGTATTGTCTGTGAGAATCTTAAGAGGCCCTGGAAGAAAAAGAGAAGAGCTCTCATCCCTTTAATATTGATGTGATCTTTCTTTTGCAGAAGTGACCATAGGCCCTGCACCTTCAGAGGGCTGAAGGAGGCCCCCTATCCCACATTCAAGACATCTGTGAAAAGTTTTGGAGAAGGGATTGGAGGTTGAAAAGGAAGGCCTGGGTTGAGGGGCACCTGATAAATCCACCGCTGAAGTTCCAACTTGAGGCATGGAAGTAGAGGAACCATAAAATCTAAAGGATGAGAATGTTGAAGCCAAATTGACATTAGAAACCATTGAAGCTTTCTCATGTGGAGCTTGGCTAGAGGGAGCATAAAATGGTAGAAGATATGTAACCCAGAGCCCTAAGAAATTCTCTGGCTGTGATTAAATCCAATGGAAGAAGGCATTGAAAGAAAGCAATGAGAGTTAAGGCATTGAGAGGAGGCAGGGATGCTAGAATTGGAAATTTACAATAAATCACAGGCTTTGCAAGGTAGAAATAGTAACATGTAGATGCTGAAGTAAGATCTCCTGACAGGAGGCCTGAATACGCAGGTCATCCAGGTAGGGAAAGACCTGGATCCCCTTAGCCTGCAGACAGTAATCATACAAGCAAGGCATTTCATGAAGAGCCTTGGGGCAGTAGAAAGGCCAAAGGACAAAGCAGAGAACTGAAAATGTCAGGAAGCAACAGAGAAATGTAAAAAGCTTCCTGAAAAGGGGATGAATAGGAATATGTAGATGAGTATCATTGAGATCTGAGGAAACTAGAAAAGCCTGAGGAAGTAGCAGAGGATACAAGGTTTGAAGGGATAGCATCCAAAAGTAAGGGACCTTCAAAAAGGTGATTAGCTAACAAAGGTCCAGACTAGGTCTCCAGGTTCCTTCTTTCCTGGGGACCAAGAAAATTCTGGAGCAGAACCCCTTTCCCCTCTGAGGAGTTGGAGCTTCTTGAATTGTTCCTTGGCCAACAGGCACTCAAGAGCCTGTGGAGAAAAGGGCAGTTGTTTCTGAGGAGGCTGAGGAATGCCAAAAAAGTGGGGACATTTTTTCTAAACCTTGTAATAACCCTGGTGAATAATGGAAAGAACCCAGGAGTCTTGGGTGACCTTTACCCAAATAGAAAAGGACAGGAAAAGATGCAGAGAAAGAGGAATGCAACAGAGAAGAACAGGATAGTCAGACAGCACCTGGTTTGTCAAGAAAATGAGGCTTATGAGTAGAACAAGTTTAGATAGCCTTAGAGGGGAGAGCCCTTCTACCACCCTTTTTACATTTGGGGGGAGGATGAGACTGTCTACAAACAAAGGCACGCTAGGATAATTCCTCTGAGACTTGGGCACACGGGAAACAAAAATCTGTTTTAACTCCTGCAAGGCCTTGCCCTTTTCTTGCAGGGACTTAAACAACTTGATAGCAGCAATACCAAGCAATGCTTATTATGCAGAGGAGGATCCATAAGTTCAGCCTTGATATCATCAGGCAAAGGTGGAAGTCTGAACCTGGACTACATCCTCAAAACAGATCCAAACGCAGTAGCCCTAGATGAAGTATCAGCTGCATCATAGTTGCACTTAATGGAATGGTGAGCTAATTGGGATGACATCTCAAGCAAAGCAAAGGCAGAGGCCTTCTCCTGAGATTCAGGGAAATTAGAAATAGCCTGAAAGGCTTAAGAAAGAAGAGCCAAAATGTACTTAGTCATATGGGTCTGATAGTTAACAGCTTTAAATGCCATGGTAGCAGAAGTATGCACCTTCTTACCCAGCCTCTCCATGGTTCTGCTATCCTTATCATATGTGTCAAAGGAAAAATATACTTTAAAAATTATCAATACACGGTAGGTTCAGGTTAAGGCACTTTAATCTTGCAGCAAGGAGACAAAAACGTGCTAATACAGAGTTTGTCTAACTAGAATCAGGAAATACAAGCATTTTTATACATTTTCTAATAAGACATTGCCTACCAAGCTGACGTAGCAGATCAGAAGTTTTAACATCATCATTACATAGCAGTTGTTTTCATGCTTTTCTGCTTATACTATCAATTTTTGTGAGAAACTTCCTAAGAAAAACAACGTGGCCTTGGCTACCACCGGTTAGATATATGCAATGTTACCATTCAAGGTACTATGGCTAATTTGAGCACAAAGCAAGTATAGATTGCAGTTCATTTCTTCAACAGTTCTTTGTCCATCTTTATCTCTTCCTTCTGCAACTGTGCATGTTCTCATACCACGAACAGAGCTAATTGTTCAAAATCATAACATTATAGAATATAGCATTGTTCATTCACTGCTTCCTGACCTAGCAGATAATCACCTGTTTTTCAAGTACATTTCCAAAAGGCATAAATATGAATTTCGCTGTGCTAGCAGTTACTAGGTCAGGGGGCATCTTGCAAGTTTCAGAAAGCACACTGCAGTTTCAAAAGCATCTTTTAGTCTCATATAAAACTAAGCTGTATATAAAATAGTGTATATAAAATAGAATGAAAAACGAGGTAACTCTTTTAGCTTCTAATTAGCATTAAGCACACGCATTAATACATATTTTTCTAACATTTCCCCCCTGTTAATACTTTTTAATTCTATTTTCAGAAGCATAAAGAGTTTGCTTCTTCTCCTAACCTCTTCCATTCAGGATTTGGAGTTAAGAGAGTCATTCAGTTTAGACTTATGAAAGTGTTTCTCTTTTCAACAACTCTTCAATTTCAGTACTTTGATACAAAGTCTCAGAAACTGACATGTCTATAAAATCTTTGATTAACTTTTTCATGCAGGGAATACCACAACAAATGCATGCTCCTAATAGGAGTAATCCCACACAAATGGCATTCAGGATGTTCATTAGGATGGAACCCCACCCCCCCAAACAAATTCTGGAAAAAGTCCGTCAGAGGGTTTGGGCCTGGTTTGGTCATGGTCAACACTTGCTAGATCACCTCAAGATGGTCGTTTATCTCGTGCTGGTTGTCAGGAATATACAAACAGCATTCTTCTTTGATTAAAGCACACGTACCACCTCTCGCCGCTAGGGTGAAGTCAAGAGCCATGCGGTTTTGAAGTACCACAGTTCTCATAGCATTTAGTTCATCAGTCACTAATTCAAGAGCAGAAAAAGTTGCGTTGCTCATAACTTCGAGAAGTTTAGACAGTTTTCTCAGCTCCCAAATTGATTTCACTGCGCCATATGCAGGGGCTATGCCTGCCCACGATATAATGGTGTCACTCAAGTCCATGTGTGTCAGTTTATCTTTGTTTTTCACTGAGTTATGCTTTCTCCACCCTGCTTCGATTCATCCCACTGGATTCTCGGGTCTCTTGATTGGACTTCTAGGTTTACTGCTGACCTCTCTGATGTTTTGAATTTTTCCCTGAGGCAAAGCTGCAGTGTGTCGTATGGCCGGAACAAGGTAACCCAAAAAACAACTGCCGGACCAATTCTCAGGTAGCCATTTATATGCTTTTTTCCCACAAACAAAATAACAATTCTCTACTTTAGTATTGATATAAGCTTGCCCTGCATGAAACATTTTCTTATCAGTAATAGAAAGTTGCTTTAAAAGAACAGGATTATGTTGTACTTCACTAACACGTCTATGCATCTTTTCAAAATATGCATCATAGTTTGTATCACAAATAGTTTTTGCCTTACTGGCCTTAATATAACATTTATAAGAAACAGTCACATTGCAATTGCTCCAACCCACCTGAATAGTGTCATTTTTATAAAAACATACAATCCCTTTTTGTGTAACAGGTAGGTGCAATGCTATTTTGTCTTGTGATTTCACAGGTGTAGTATCAAAAATCAAGTTTTCCCAGGTCTCATTGACCCCTAGGGGGACAGCAGTCATCAATAATCCCCCGTATGCTGTTGATATAGCTGTGCAAATTCAGCAGTTTGAAACATTAAAAGTCTCAGCATACACATATTTAATTGCTTGGTAAGTGTTAAAGTTTGGATGCCAGTCTATGAGTAATGCATCACGTTTGTTCAGTTCAACTCACGTGGCTGGAAAAAGGAAAGGCCACAGCAAAAAGATCATTGTTACCAGTATAGCTATCAGAATAATCATGCAAGTTTTCTGAGGTTGTTCTGCATCCCTTTTTACTCTATACCTGGTCATTTTGTTCTCATTGTACAACAGTAACAAGGTTTTTGTCCAGTTCAAAATTCTTAACCAATTTACAGTGTGTCAAATTAATCCAGGACACTCACTCTGCGAACTTGACTGCAGTGGGTGTTGACAGTAGCACCTGGTACAGTCCTTCCCACTTCGGAGAACTCCAATTCTTTTTCTTCACAACCTTCACCCAGACCCACGTGCCTGGGACTATTGCTGCCTCCGATGGTCTGGTTTGTTCTTTATCTGAAACAGAATTTAACTGCAAAAGTTTGTTATTCAAAAATCGCCTCATATACTCTGCAAATGAACTGTCAGCCTCCTGGTCTGCAAGCATGAGAGGTTTCCACTGAGGTGTATAATATGCCCCCCAAACAGAATTTCAAAAGGAGTTAACCCTTTTACATTTGGAACAGTTCTCATACTCAACAGTGCCAGAGGTAGACAGTGCACCCAGTTCTTTTGTGTCTCACTAATCAATTTCCTGAGCTTATTTTTCAAAACTCCATTGTGCCTCTCTACTAATCCTGCAGATTGGGGGTGGTATGCACAATGGTTTTTCAGAGAAATCCCAAAGTAACGGCACAATTGTTGTATAGTTTGATTTACAAAGTGTGTGCCATTGTCACTATAAATCTTTTCTGGTATGCCAAATCTAGGAATAATTTCTTTAACGAGGACTTTTGCAACAGTAGCTGCATCTGGATTTTTTGTTGGAAAAGCTTCCACCCATTTGGAAAACATATCTATAATGACAAGGCAGTACTTCTTATTTTGACATTTGTTCAGCTCTATAAAATCCATACAGATAGTATGGAATGGATACGGTGGTGTAAGGAAACTCCCTTGCTTAGGTTTCAATGCCCCTTGTGCATGATGCTTGTTACAAACATGGCATGCTGCACAAAAAAATTTTGTGTAGTTTGTAAATCCATACATTGTAAATACTCGATTCACTAACTGTACCATCCCCCCTGTTGAGACATGGCACTGCCCATGGCTCAACAAAGCTGCATATCTAAACAAGTTAGATGGTAAAATCGGTTTCCTCTCTTTGGAGATGTACAGCCCTTTCTCAAGAATTGCTCCTCGTTTTATCCATTTTTGTTTTTCTACATTTGTAGTAAGTGTCTGCATTGTTTTTAACATTTCTAAGTCTAAAATCTCAGATGGTTGTTAATTCCTCACTCAAAAGAAATACTTCTGAAGCTGAAGCTGCTTGTTTTGTAGCTGTATCAGCCCTCGCATTACCTTTTGAAATTCTATCCTGTTGTTTGGTATGAGCTACGCATTTGCAAATAGCTACTTTCTGAGGTAACTGAATAGAGTCTAACAAATCTAAAATAAATTGCACATGATTAATTGGTTTACCAGTAGATGTTATCATTCCTCTATTTTTCCACTGCTGCGCAAAAACATGTACAGTAGAAAAAGCATACTGGCTGTCAGTAAAAATGTTCACTCGTTTACCCTTTGCCAAGGTACATGACCTTGTTAAAGCAATCAATTCTGCTGCTTGTGCAGATAAGTTGTGCGGTAAAGACTTTGCTTCTAAAATCTCAGTATCAGAAACTACTGCATACCACACTAGATTCTGTCCTGTAGGACCCCTCCTACACGAGCTGTCCACATAGTATGTCACCTCAGCATCATCCAAGGGAACATCCGTGAGATCTTTTCTAGGTAGTGTCTTTTGCTCAATCTCCTGCAGGCAGCAGTGTGGTTTGCCATCTGCAGGGGTTGCAAGCAAGGTTGACGGATTCAAAGTTGTGCATCGTTCAATTGTCATATGAGGTTGGCTCAACAGTATAGTCATACAGGAAAGATGTCTAACGGGAGAAAGATATGCTACTTTTTCTTGCAGTAAAATAATCACCACTGCATGAGGCACTCTCAATGTGAGAGGGTGGAATAACACTACTGAGGCTGAAGCCTGCACTGCCATTGCAGCTGTGACTACTGCTTGTACACAGTGGGGCAGGGATCGCACCACTGGGTCTAGCTGTGATGAATAGTAAGCTATGGGGCGTTGTTTGTCCCCATGCTGTTGTGTTAACACTGATGTCATATAACCCTGCTTATAATCTACAGTTTGGAAAAATCGTTTATGATAGTTCAGTAATCCTAAAACTAATGAGGATGCTATCAGTTCTTTCAATTTGCAGAAAGCTGATTCTGCTTCTGGTGTCCACTGTAATAAATCTTGTGCTGCCATAGGCTTTTTGAATATCAAGTTAGTCAGTGGAGCAGATTCCAAGGCATAGTTTGGAATCCAACTCCGACAAAAATTAGTAGTACCTAGGAAGGACATCATTTCCTTCTTGGTAGTTGGTTTAGGTGCTTGTAATATTGCTGTTTTTCTGTCTTCATCTAATATTCTGCCCTCTTTGGATATTACATATCCCAGGTATTTGACCTGTTTTTTCCAAAGTTGCAGTTTATTTTTGTTCACCTTGTATCCTTGAGTAGCTAAAAATTGTAGTAATGCTATAGTATCTTCTCTGCATTCTTTCTGGGTGGGGGCTGCCAGCAGAATGTCGTCTACATAAAGTAAAATCTGGCTGCCATTCGGTGGGATAAATACCGCCAGGTTACTTGCCATTTCTTGTGCGAATATTGTTGGACTCTCACAATACCCCTGTGGTAGTCGCGTATATGTATACCTTTTCCCCTGAAATGTAAATGCAAACCAATGTTGACTGTCAGGGTGTATCGGTATGAGAAAAACGCATTGCTGATATCTACCACAGAAAAATACTTTTGTTGCGGTTTTAAATCATTTAATAAGGTGTGTGGATCTGGCACCGTAGGTGCCCTAGGTATAACTGCTTCATTTACAGCTTGTAAATCTTGGACCATACGCCATTCTCCGTTTGCTTTCCTAACAGGAAATAAGAGTGTATTACATGGTGAATCAGGAGATTCTATCAATACTCCTTCCTTAAGTAAGGCTGCTATTATAGGTTTGATTCATATTTCTGCATCCTTTCTCAAGGGATACTGTCTTTTTTGAGGACTAAATGCTGACTTTGGCGTAATAGTGACTGGTCCTGCTGTACGAATAAGTCCTACATCTGATTTTCCTGTTGACCAGAGAGTTTCTGGTATGCCTTGTAAGGCTTTTTCTTCTTCCTCTAGTAAGAGTGCTACTCAGCTATCCTCACTTGCCTGCAAGTGTACAGCTGGGTGTGTCTGTGTTATCCAATTCAGCTTCTGCTTTTGTACTCTCTGTTCAGAAAGTTCTAACTCTGTCTGCTTTTCCCACCTTGTGACTTTTTCTCCTAGGTCTGCCCACTTCACATTTATATCTTTAGTCAAACTCACATGTGGTAATCGATTAGATTTGTAAAGTGCTAGGAATTCCTGGGGCAATGAATAGCTTACTACACTGTTTCCTTCTGTGTCCCAGTACAAATTCCGTAATACTAATCTGTTAGCATGGTTTCTAAATAGTTCTTGCTCATATTCTTTATCAGGTCCTGGTTTGCTACAGTAATATAGAGTGCAATGCAACAAATGCTGTTTATCAGTGTCAAGGGAGCGGGATTTACTGATGGCTACGTTCATCAGTTCTTCAGTTACTGCCCCTGGACCAGTCATAACCAAGTCCTGGCTGTACCAATAAAATGTTTCACCCTCCGGTCGCACTACAAAAGTATACATTTGTCACTGTACTTCTGTACCCTGCATAGTTGGAACTACTGCTATGCCAAATATCTGCATTAGGTCTCTGCTCAAAAGATTTACTGGGCATTTTGCAGAAACAACAATTTTGCTTTTCTGGGTCATCCCTGAAACAGGGTCAGTAATTGCTATGTTGTGGGAGAGTGGCTCCCAATACAGCTGTCCATTAGCTGCTTTCACTAATATGTAATCAAGTGATTCTGAATTTTCTGGTAGTTTGGAAGGATGTATCAGGGTCCGTGAAGCCCCTGAGTCACACAGGAATTTAACTTCCCTCCCCTCTACCAGAGGTGTAACCTCCGGTTTTGTGTCTGCTAAGTAGAGCTCTAGGCTCAATAATGCCAAGTCTAAAATTTCATTTTCTTCATTATCTGTGATTTCATGCACATCCTGTATTTCTTCTATCGCATCCTCTATGCCTTCTATCACATTTGCACTTGTCTTTTCTGTATTATTCCTTTTCAGTGATTCTTGACTATCATATAGTCAGTCCTCACCCTCCTTGTCTTCTGTGGTTACCTTTTTATTTTGCCTGCAATCCCTTGCTAAATGCCCCTTTTTCCCGCACTTAAAACATTCACCCCTTTTCTTTCTTTCTTCAAAATCCTCTGATCGTTTATCAGATTGTTTGTTTCCCTGGGCATTTTTCTTACCCTTCTTCCCAGTTTGTACTACAAAGACTTCTGATCCATCTTCTACTGCAAATACTTGAGTTTTCTTTTTCTTTTTGCTATTAAAATGCCTTTCGGCATGTCTTGCATATTCAAGTAATGACTGTAATCTACTTGTACGATGATCTACCATGTGCTTTGTAATAAAGCTGATAATGGGTGCAATACTGCCTTTCAAAAATGCATTCTTTAGCTGCTGCTCATATGGGGAATCATGTGTTTGGTCTTCAGGTACCTGCATTCCACAATGGTTATTAAAACACTCTAATAATCTGGCATAATATCTATCAACAGTTTCACCTTCTTGTATGCATTGATTAATGCAAGTCCAGTCAGCCCTAGGCTTCCATTTCTCAGAGATTCAGTCTGTCAGACCTTTCACTCTGTTATCCAGTTCTGCATTACTATGTGGGAGTGGCCTAAGTTCTGCATCACGGGGATTCCAGTTGCCACTGATCATGTGCCAGTCTGGACCTACAATTTGTCTGACTACTTTCTCTACTTCCTCTCCATTCAAATGGTAACTTAACCTCATGCCCTGTAAGTCTTCTAAGAATTTTCTAAAATTAACTTTCGGATGGGGAATTCCCTCTGTGGCTGTCCGGATGTCTTCCGTTGTCCACGTTCTATATACTAGAAGAGTTGAGTCCTGTCCTGCCTGTGGATTTGGTACTTATATGAGTGGACATATCTCTTCTTCACTCATAGCTTGTGAATTTTTACTTATTTCATACAATTCAATATCCCCTCTCAAGTTGCGTGTTCGAGACCTAGTCTCGATAGGATCTCTGACAAACGGTTTTGGTTTTGCAGGAACAGCTGGATATAGTGGAGGTGGATCAGCTTGTCCACTCGCTTCATATTCTGGTAAGGGAAGCGGAGGGGGTGGAGGGGCTGTTGCTATTACCAAGTTATTGTCTTCTTTATCTAAAAACATTGCTTTTGAATTTTTAATCTTTTGTTCCCTGCAGTTTGCTTCCTCAAGCCACCTGTGTGCCTGAGGAACTCCTAATTGACGTTGTTTTTTTATCTGACCTTTTGCGTCTGTTTTAAGTTGTTTGACAAGTTTGATAAGTGAAGGTTTATCTAAATTACCATCAAATTTGTATTTATTAACCCATTTTGTATAGTACCTAACATTGTCGGCACGCTGTAATTGCAAATATTTCGCGTCTTCGGTTAAGGGTGGATCTCGGGAACTTTTTTGTGCACTTATTTCCCATGTTGTCTTAGCTAAGTTAGAAATTGTTACGTAACCCTTTTTATCACGTGGTACCACGATTTACACTTCTTCACAGTTTATCTAAAATAACTGCCTACCTATTCTGTTTCCCTGATCTATGACAAGACAGCAATCTTTTTTGTCCCTGATCTGCACTTTACAGATCTCCCTGACAAAACAAAATACTGTAACAAGTCCCTGATCTAAAACAGAAAAAAGGTAAATTCCTCCTTACCTGAGCCTCCGTGTTTGATCCCACCAGAACTGTTGACTCATCCTCCAATCGCAGATCAGAAACAGTGGCTGGCCTCTTTTGAACGACAATTCAGTCGGAGGTCTTTTCAAAGCAGAAGAGTTGATGTGGCTTCTTCCCGTATGGTTTCATGCCACCGGGCCCATCTAACTTGAGCTAAAGCGAGAGATGTTTCCGGTCCGAAGGACTAATCTGTCAAAGGAAAAATATACTTTAAAAATGATCAGTACACGTTAGGTTCAGGTTAAGGCACTTTAATCTTGCAGCAAGGAGACAAAAACGTGCTAATACAGAGTTTGTCTAACTAGAATCAGGAAATACCAGCATTTTTATACATTTTCTAATAAGACATTGCCTACCAAGCTGACGTAGCAGATTACAAGTTTTAACATCATCATTACATAGCAGTTGTTTTCATGCTTTTCTGCTTGTACTATCAATTTTTGTGAGAATCTTCCTAAGAAAAACAACATGGCCTTGGCTACCACCGGTTAGATATATGCAATGTTACCATTCATAGGTTCATAGGTTCATACTAGGCTATCTGCCCTAGGGCATTTATAAGCCTAGCCAGAATGTGTTTGGCTTTCGCCACCCATTTTAAATTTATTTTGCTATGCCCTTTTTCGAGGTTAGTATACTGTGCCTCTGTCTAACAGTGACACAGAAGTGATACCCGGGGTAAACCTACGATCTCCCATCCACTCATCAAGATTCCTCTTGAAGAGAATCAATGAGGGACTCTGCCTAACCTGGACTGGGATTTTATTCCAGAGTGAAGGGAGCCTCTGGGTTATGAATCTGTCCCTCCAGCATGTCCTATTTATTTCAGTGCTGAGGTTCAAGTCTCTCGAGCATGTAGGGATTTGGATTTTCTGAGGTGCAGCATGTCCATTAATTCCGGGTTGGACATGGCTTTATACGTCAGGCACAGATCGCCTCTGAACAGGCGGTATGCCACTGAGTAGAGCTGGAGTTTCTTTAACCGGGCAGCATATGGCATCTGTTTGAGCCCTTTGATCCTCTTGGTGAGGTACTTTTGGGGTCTTTCCAGTTGCTGCAGGTGTCTGGTAAGGTACATCCCAAAAGGGGCATTGTACTCAATTATGGGCCTGATGAGGGATGAGTAAAGAGGCACGATGACCTCCCCTGATCTAGATGTGAATCCCTTCATGATTAGGTGGGCTATATAAAATGTTTTTCTAACCACTTTGGCCACGTGGTTGTCAAATGAGAGATTACTATCAACTTGGGTCCCCAGGTCCCTAATTACTTCTTCTGTACTTAATGTTCTGTACTTTATTCAAGGTACTACGACTAATTTGAGCACAAAGCAAGTATAGATTGCAGTTCATTTCTTCAACAGTTCTTTGTCCATCTTTATCTCTTCCTTCTGCAGCTGCGCATGTTCTCATACCACAAACAGAGTTAATTGTTCAAAATCATAACATTATAGAATATAGCATTGTTCATTCATTGCTTCCTGACCTAGCAAATAATCACCTGTTTTTCAAGTACATTTCCAAAAGGCATAAATATGAATTTCGCTGTGCTAGCAGTTACTAGGTCAGAGGGCATCTTGCAAGTTTCAGAAAGCACACTGCAGTTTCAAAAACATCTTTTAGTCTCATATAAAACTAAGCTGTATATAAAATAGTGTATATAAAATAGAATGAAAAACGTGTTAACTCTTTTAGCTTCGAATTAGCATTAAGCACACACATTAATACATATTTTTCTAACAATATGGCAGCAGTTTAGTGGAAGGCAAAAATTTGGAAGGTTTATCGGAAGCCACTGACACCACAGAGGGGTCAGCAGAGGGAGACTAAACTTGTAGCCCTCAGGCACTTTATAAAACCTGTCAGTTTTTTGGGAGCAGGAATTTAGGAGTCAAAAGTCTGAGAAGCAGTGGAAAAGGCTGCAAGAACTGGAGGAACAACAGAGGATTTAGGAGTTTCCATTTGTAGAAGCTCATTGTACATCTTCTGAACATCAGACACCTAAACATGGTCCAATTTGAAAAAAATATCATTCTGGAAACAGTATCACCAAATGAAATATTCTCAAAAGGAGAGTCAGGACTGTAGACTCTTCTTCCTCAGAACCATAGCCAAGTGGCAAAGGATTCTGGGCGGAATAAGTCAGGGACACTTCAGTAGAATTAGCTGCATCCTCCTCAAAAGAATCCTGTTCCCTGGGTCTCTTAAGAGGGAGAGGGGTACAAGACCAGGAGGAGTAGTAACAGAAACACCCTGTGGAGGCTTGAGAGCCATAAGGGCATTGACAAGCCTTGAATGAAGTTTTCTCATTCACTCTGAGGATCTTTTGGAGCAGGCGAAATATATGTAGTTTTTTTTCTTCTTTTTCAGTGGAACATCAGCCTTGAAAAATGTTGGAGGCTCTGACCCCTGATGGCACTCAGTTATGGTAGTTGGAATCTCTTTCTTTACTAAAATTTGAGGAACACCCCTAGGCCCTTCGGTAATAATCAGCCATGGTCCCTCTTGTACATCCAAGGTGGATGTCTGCAAAACCTCCATAGATGTGCATGGCATTGGGCCCATGCCAGCTGCTGAAATGAACACAGCAGAGGAATCCAAGAAAGAAACCAGATGATCCTCAAGGCTTTCACCAGCCTCAAGAGAGACATCCAGTGGAGGCAGTACAGCTGAAAAATCAGACGTGACTTTTGTGAACTTTTTCTTCATAGATGGCTGGCCCTCAGGCCAGGAAGATCCTTACATGGTATCCTTAGCCAGCAATTTAAGTCTTTGGGTCTCAAGGTAAATCACAAAAGAAGAAAGCTGACTTCACAACACCTTATGGACAATGGACTGACAAATCTTGCAAAACATATACTCGGGGGAAGTGCCTAAATAGAACAAACGCTGCTCATAATGATCTTCATGGTTGAATCTGTCTCCCGCACTGGCATTTCCCGTTTCTGGATGACATGAAACCCAACAATCAGAAGCAAGGCAAACATAAGAAAATAAAACCAAAATCCCCAATACAGCACTTATCTGAAAGTGGTAGAAACCAGCAGACAAATGAGTGTTCAGACTGACAATCAAAGATACAATTCAGACTGGTGTGAAAAAAAGTTCTGGGGATGGTACATCTGGACATCACCTCTATGCTCTATGCCATGTGTGGGAAGCACACATGTGACGTATGGTGTACCCTTTACAACAAAATGGCTTTGGTATACTGGCCGGATGTTGGGCTGCCCTTAGCAGGAGATCCCTATTGTAAAGAATACTGCAACAGTGATATGGAGGGACATCAGCTGATATTGCTGGTTTATAAAAGTATTGCAGAATTTCCTGTTTATAAATATTCTGTTGGGTATCTATCACATACACTGTACAACATGAAAAAAAGGAACCATGTATGTCAACTGTGTAGTGTTTATAGAATATGTATTATGGAAGGACTGGCACCTTTTCTTGTATAACAATTTCTTTTTTGCATGGAATGCAGTGATTATGCACCGGAATTCAGAAAAAGACAGATCAATTAAGCACTACAGTGGCAAAAGACCCGACCTTAACAAATGTTAAGCACCCATGCTAAAGATAAGGTTGGCTCATGAGCTCGGCAATCAAATCTGCCAGTACTGATCAGTAAACAACAGTGCCAGAATATAAGATTTGGTTCTGCATGGTATTCCTTGCCCATAAGATATCCTTTCCTCTTACAACCTAAGAAAGTAGCTAGAATAAAAGGATATGTGTTCACCTGTAGTTTGTCTGAAACATAAGAACTTTGAAACTCAAATGTATGCCACTATTCAGTGATTTAAATTCTCCATGATTTGTCTGAAACCATAGACTTTATGAGAAACAGATCACACAGACAAGGCAAAAATCTGGACAGTTTATAGAAATGGCAAGGTGAGTGTAAAGGGGACTGTGTGTTATACTGCCTTTCTGACAGCAGGAGCTAAATAGCCAAGTGCTTTTTGGCTTTGAAAGCTGACAAAACACTTGGCATTTTTCTTTTTCTTTTTTTACTGTAACTAGTAGTACAAAGAGCAGATAAAGCTCCAGTCAATACAAAGAATTATGAGCGGGTCTCCGATCATAACCCTAAATTATGTGCTCTTGACATGGATGCCAAGATTGACCTCTCAAGCTTTTCTCAAGGTGAATTTCTTTGCATCCATGTCGCAAACACTTAAGATCGATCATAATCCTCTGTATTGATAATGTTCTGTCTCATATGCATCTTAACAGTCACTGAATGCCACAAAACTGAAAACTGCTTACTAATACATGAAAGATAATGCATTTTAGAATTCTGCTTCATTTCTATAAAACTTAATGAATGCATATTCATCATGGTATATTTTGATATCAGAATGTTTTTCAATAGTGACAATGGAAGTTGATATTAATGCCAGTTATAAAGCTGAAGAAAGCTTCCAGAACCATTTTGGAATAAACCAGCTATATTTTACTGAATATTCATTTTGCATACATACCCTACAGAACTAAGACACCTCACAAATGTTTACTTTCATATATGTATGCACAAGTGCACTTGTCCCCTACATTTTTTGAAGATGTAATAAAGAAATCCACTAATTTTGCTGCAGTGCAAATGTAGATTTCTGTGCTGGATACACACAAATGTCATTATTGCTTACCTGGAATGTCTTCATTCTTCCTAATCCATACAGACAATGTGATTAGACATTATATTTTATTTATTATGTCTGTGAAACACACAAGTATCACAGACCAAATTCTGTCTTCAGAATGACTTAAGAGATCACAGGTTAGACAAGGAAGACTGTTGTTTGTTCACCATATTATATAACTGTAGAAGAGACATTAGACAACTACTTTTTTCTGGGAACTTTCTGGAAGTACTGTTAAAATCATGAAGCTATTGTTACCATCATTTCATCAACTTCAGAGTTCAACAGCTGTAAAAAGACACATAAAAGATGGATGCATTCCTTAACTCATAAGCACATCTGCCTCAGCTTATTCATGACTCAAGAAAACGACTGGTCTGTTCTGAAAATATTTAAGTGTAATTACTTGTTATTTATGTAAACAACTTCTATGATCCGAGGGGCCACATTCAAATTTATTCATCATGAAATTCCCTTTGAATTCACTTGGGGATGATTTCTTTCTATATTTCATCAAGTACTGGTTTACTAAAATGCATATTACCCTTACTCACATACAATTACAAATGCCAGAACTGGTCATCTGGTTCTAATAATAGCAGCCACAATCCTTCCAAAACATGGTTCACAGGCTTAAGTTTTCAATAAAACAGTTTATTGCGGTGTAATGCTTAACGCTTGGGCCAGAGCCAGATTGCATTGCTCATTTTTCTGGAATTTATTACTCTGATTACTGCCAGGACTGCAACTTATTGAGTAAGGAGTGTTTCTGCACTGTAATGGATAATACTACTTCTTAGAGCAGTGTTTGCTTTCATGTAACTGTTTGCAGAATTAATTAGCACTTAACATTTAAAAAAAAAAAGAAACTGCTGTGCCAAAAGGAATTGCCTTGCATAATTTACTCAAGGAAACATTTTCCCCCTTTTTTTGGGGGGGGGGTGGTTCTTTCTCAGACCATCATGCTTTCTTTATTTTGGTGGCATCTTATTCACAGTTCCAAAAGGGAAAGTAGGAAGGGTTGAAAGGGGACTAAAAGATGGAAATTTATTTGTGTCTAGCGTCCCTTCTAAAGCATTACATTGGATAATGGTAAAGGTTGAAGTATGAATGTGACGTCAGCTAAAATCTGATTTCAGTCCAGTACAGTGTAGCACTTCAAGTTTTCATTATTTTTAAAGTTCTAGTAAATGTAATACAGCACATTAAATGGTATGGGCTATAAGGACTGACATTAAAATTGTCATGGCCCATATATATTCTCAGGTCATAAATCTATATTGTGAGATAAGAAATATAAAGAAACACTTGTATAAACAGTTGACAGTATGTAGATAGTTTCCTTTAATCGCTAGTAGAGACACTAAAAAATCGATATGATAAGTGGTGAGGTTATAAAAACAGAAGTCTTGTTTTATAATTTGAAGATGCTGCAAACTACAAAAACGTTTCGTCACTAAAAGCTGCTGTAACACAGCCTTGACTTGTTACACACCTGTGACAATGTGAATAATGCTTAATGGAACTTTAATGCATTTCCTACTAGTGCTCAACTGTCATTATTATGCAGTAAAATAGATGACATTTTCACATTATGCACTGATTGCAGGACAGGCTCAGAGAGCATCATGGAATGCAGCAGTAGCACACTTTGATGGACAGAGCTAAATGAAGGGCAACATATCTCAGTCTATGCTCCATGATAACTGCAGCACAGTACAGTTTGGCTTTTCATTTCACTTATTCAGTCATTGAGATAATTTATAACATTAAATGTATTTGTTTAAAGAGTTTATAGACTGTTTAATAATTTAAAACTAATGAAAAAGTATTTTACTTACTTTTTAAAAGCACGATCTGTGCATGATAATTAATATGATGTACATAGTATTTTCAGTAATACTCATAAGGAAAGAATGAATTAAGAATACTGGCAACAGTGAAGGAAAAAAGTACTACGGTTCCTTGAGGTATAATTGCACATTAACTCATCCCTTTTTTTTGAAAACAGCAGAAGAAGAAGCAAGTATACCTAAAAAAATTCTGAGCTCACATAATGTGTGTAAAACTTGCAGAATATTTATTTCATGTATTCTAATCTATTGCTACCATTAAGACCTGTTTAGTTAATGTATTAGTATAATATATAATACGGCCTGACGTTTACAGCCAAATTATAGTGTTTTCAACTTTTTTATAAACATTACAGTTTTATATTTCCTCAATTGATTATTAAATGTTAGAATTTTTTTTGGACCCTTCTATGACCTTTTCCAGCGGTTCCACTACCAACACTCACTTGGCCCATTCCTTTTGAAGACTTCTAGGCAATCCTGAGGTGGGATACAGCCCTGTGACCCATTTTCTCCTTCTTGGTAATCCCAGCCAGACCTTCCATTCTCTGGCAAAAGTCTGGCTGTAGGAACTGAGCCAGCTTACTGTTCCCAGGATTTGGCCTACCCTCTGTCCAATGAAAGCATGATCCTCCCTCTCGGTGGCTCCTATGGGCCTATGTCCACTCTCCCTTATGAGAAAACATGTCTCCACATACTGAATCCCCCTCACATTTACTGATGCCAAGCACCATGACTATGCCTGCTTGGCTGTCTCAAACTCTGCTGAGTAACACTGAATTGTCCCATAAGTTAATACTCTTGTACAGAGCCAGAGCCTCTTCCATGCCACTGGCATGGGTGAGTCAGCAATGGCGGCTTACTTCCACTCCCCTCATCGCCAGTTCTTACAGTCACCATTAGTCAAACTCACGATGCCTGCAGCATATTAAGGGCTTTATCCCTCTACCCTACAAAGTTGGCCTATATGTTTAAAATGTTATCTAATATGCCATTATTTATGCTGGAAACAGGTACTGCAGATGTTTAATTTGTTTCTCTTCAAGCATTCAGTAATCAGAAATGGACATGGAAATAGGCATCAGCACCGTGCAGGCAATTTCTGTTTCAGCAATAACAAAGCAAATCAATCACACTCTGCAATTGATAACATGCAAAAAAAAAAAAACAGAGAACGAATTTTGATCAATAGATAGCAGCATAAGTAATTAATTAATAAAATAAATAAACACATAAAAATAAACATTACTCTAAATTATACCTTTAAAAAATGAATGTGATAATATGTCTTGTGAAAAAATCCATTAATTGGTCCATTATGCTAAAGTGTATGATCACAGAGTATAATGCCACAATTGGAACTTTGTAAATATAAGTAAGTTGTCATATTGTACAGGTTAAAGGTTTACAAATACTCATATTAGGTGTCAGGTTTTACTTATTACATCATTTTATCATAGAACAGTTACAAGTTCAGAAAAGTACAAAGGCCATGAGTTACAGCATGTGAAGTAAATGTTGACTATTTCCTACAGATGGCTTCCAAAACTCCTTATTTAATTTTTAATTTTGTTGACAACAAATTATATTCAAATATTCACATATCATCACGTGAAAAAATCATAGCTAAATAGTTTATAGTAAGAATTCTACCAATAAAACTACCTTTCAATGATATATGTGTTTTACAGCCATAAATACCTTACATTTTGTACATGTAAGTAAACTGAATTCATAGTCATTGCTGAAAACAAGGTTCATTCAACATTTATTATCCTTTGTGGAAATGATAGAATTGCACATGTGTAAAGGAAAGCGGTAATGAATAAATGTAATAAAGTAAGATATATTTTAGAAAACATATTATAAATGTTTCTTGCATAGAAACATGATTCCCTTTGTGTTCTTCAAACATTTTAGATCAATAACATACACCAAACCACTTTATCTTTGTGGTTTTCATTTTCCTGAACAGTATAAATTTAGAAAATTTTTCTTGAAAGGCTGGCATTATGTTTAGTCATCTGTAAACCACAACAGTAAAGCACATATTATACTCTGTCAGCAGCACAATGGTTAGAATACGAGTCTAATGACTATGAATAACCTGCTCATCGATGAAGCATGATGTCATTTTATGTGTGTGTACGTGTGTGCATGTGTGTGTGTGTGTGCGTGCGTGCGTGCGTGCGTGTGTGTGTGTGTGTGTGTGTGTGTGTGTGTGCGGCTATGTCATCTTTTCAAATCATATGTTCAATAAAGGTGCATCTTCTGCTAGCAAGCTTATAGTCTGTAGAAAATCCTGCTGCAAAGCACAACAGTCACTTGTTAATGGGGGACAAAGCAATGCATTAGGAAAATAAATTATCAGGCTCCTGCTAATCTCATTCATACATTTTAGGTTTAGTATAAAGCAACACTTCATTTACATTAATGTCCACTGTGGTAATTGCAAATTATGAAGTAGTTAAGCAAGTCAATCCTTTATTTATTTATTTATTTATTTCAGAATTACTTAATTAACACAAGCACCTTAAAAGCAAGGGTGTTAGTGAGTTATGTGTTATGTAATCACAAGCTATCACTCCATAAAATATACATCATTTTTAATAAGTATCTACAGTTCCATGATGGATTCTGTATAACTATACATTTTTTTCTACATCTGATTATCATTGTCATGCAGATAATGTCAATACTTCTGTGTTTGATAGTCATTTTATGCTACAGATTGCATGACGGTTGTCATCAGCAGAACTGTCTTAATTATAATTGGCATATTAATTATCCAGTATCTGTAATATGTAGCTGAGAACTGTAAGATGTATATTGCATTTGGTCATTTAATGACCAGAATATTTTCTCCTATCAGGTTTGTTTTCATGCAGCCAGGGAATATAAAACAACAGGCTTTTTTGTATTCACTCTAACCTTAAACTATTTCTGCGCTTTATTTCCATCGCTAAAGTAGTTCTAGAAAATATTTTTAAAAACTCCACAATGTAGCATTTAAAAATCACAGAATATCATCACATTCTACAGAGGAATGGATGCACAGTTTGTGTAAACCAAGTGTCACCCCACAAATAGTGTTTTTGTTAGTAAAAGTAAACATTCTGATACCTGCAAAATATTGTGTGACTAGGAAGAGCTAGGGATTTTGCATTAGAAGAAAATCAGAGAATTCTAATAATACTGTTAGTGTTAAATCAATATATATGAATACACACATACATACATATATATATATATATATATATATATATATATATATATATATACATATATATATATATATATACACACACACACACACACACACACACACACACACACACACACACACACACACACACACACAGTCATGCGCATATATATATATATATATATATATATATATATATATATATATATATATATATATTTATATATGTGTGTGTGTATGTATATATATATATATATATATATATTTATATATGTGTGTGTGTATGTATATATATATATATATATATATATATATATATATATATATATAGATATATATATAAAATTAAAACCAAAAGGTAAAAATGTCAAACAGAGAAACCATTAAGTAAAAACTGCAAGAAAAACACAACCAACCAAGAGTTTTCACTGTGCGATATCATAAACCTCTTGTAATGGAGGCCCATGGAATATATGTAACCAATCCCTTAAAGGCATCAAGTGCTTCATCCACATGGTTTCTGAATGTCCATGACTTTTTGTTTACTTTTTAAGTTTTTATGGTTATATTCAGGCCAAAAAAAAATAACCCACTGGGTCTGGGCATGCATGTTTCATCCTATTTATTGACCTCATTAGCATAGCATAATTGGATAGTTTGGCTATACATCAGAAACACAGGGTCTTTAAACCTAGTTGATACTCAGAAAGATTAAGGTGACAGCAAAATATCCCAACTAACATCCAAACCAAAGGGTAAAAAGGTTACACAGACAAACCATTCAATAAAAACTGGAAGAGAAACTGAGATAGGCTATAGTTTTCACTGTGTGATACTTTAAACCCCATGCAATGGAAGCCCATGGTGTGTGTGTGTGTGTGCGTGCGTGCGTGCGTGTGTGTGTGTGCACCTGTGTGCGCCTGTGTGTGTGTGTGTGTGTGTGTGTGTGTGTGTGTGTGTGTGTGTGTGTGTGTGTGTGTGTGTGTGTACGCCTGTGTGCGCGTGTGTGTGCATGATTGTGTATATGCATCAAGTGTTTCAGCTACATGGCTTCCGAATGCCCATGTCTTTTTTACTTTTTAAGTCTTTATGGTTACATTCAGGCCAATAAAGCTAAACCCCAGTAGTTGTGAACATGCATGTTTCAGCCTTTTTATTGACCTCATCAACACAGCATAAGTATACAGTTTCACTATACTATACTATGCAGACTTAAAAAAGTAAAAAATTCATGGACATTCAGAAGCCATGTAGCTTGCCGCTGAAACACTTGATGTTCTTAAGGGGGCATTTGCATATATCCCATGGGCCTCCAAAACAGGAGGTTTAAGGCATCACTCAGTGAAAACTCTAGCTTGGCTATATATGTTTATATATACCCATATGTCTAAGAAATCAGAACCTTTTCTGAAACACCTTTTCAACACAGCATTTACTCTGATACTGCTAGTGCATGAGAATCCTGATATAGTTAACTTTTCTACTGAATATCAAGTCTTATTATTTGAAATATAGCTTGACAGTTCTGAAGATGAGAGGCAAAACTTTACAGCACAAACATCAGGGCCATTCAAGCCATTTACTGACAGTCCCCAGGGTCTACTCAGCTATTACAGTAGAAATTATATATTCATAACACAGGATATTGCTGCTTGCTTATTTATAACTGGCTCCATTTCAAGGATATTTATTCTAGACAGCATGTCTAGTAATTTCCTTCCAATCTACCTCTCTTAGCTTAAGGCAAGAAAAATGGAAGGGCTCAATTGAAAAGGCTGTTTTCCATTATTGTCAGGTGAGGACAGAACAAGTCAATTTCCCTTCCCCCTCTGGCTCAGAGGAAAACAGAATGTCACTATTCAATCTTACTTGTGCATCAGTCTTACATTGCCTTCAAATATTTCTGTTTTTGTTATGCTTTACCCCCTGCTGTTGCTTGCTTTGTCCTTGTACTTTGCTTTCATAGCTCACACTGTGAATGCATTTTCAACCCTATTCTCTTATGAATCAAACATCCTTCTATAACCCAAGCCCCATTAGTTGACTTGCTAATAACAATATCAGTTTGCAGTTCAGATTTCACAGCGGAACATTTCAAATTTCAACTTACAAGTGCTTTCAAGTGAAATAAGCATGCATTCATTTTGCAGTCTTTCGTAAATACAGACTGTAGGAACAAGATTTTATTCCTGCATATGTGTGTATGTATGCTTCGGTAATATCAAATCCTTGACTGACCTTTTGTGACCAGTTGGACTTTGCTACTAACTATTCTGGTCTCCTTGCTCTGCCTTAAACCTTTCTGTAATACAGTAATACTGCCTGATGTTTATAATTTAAATCCAAATTTTTCAGTTTATTTCTGAACCTGCAGGGTTTGTTCATCAACCTGAATTAAAACCAGAATGACCTTTTTAATGACAGCAATTCACATTCTGTCCAGATTTCATTGATTCATAGTTTGAAAGTTACTTGTCACAGTCTGTCGCAGGACAATGATGATGATGATGATGATGATTCTGTCACTTTCAAAACTGTTGACTTGCCATCTAGAGTTGTTAAACCAGCATCATTCTGTATACATGCTTATGTGGGAGAGCTCCTTTCCACCCCAGTCAGAAAACACCTTTCCGGTCAGCTGAACTAGTATGAATAACTGTGATAAACTAGCCAAAAGTCAATGTTATCAGAATGCACTTGCTGCCACGTGTTAGCTCAGAATGTGAAATAGGTTGAATCTGATTTGTCTTTCAGCATTGGTTTGAGTTCAGTTGTACTCCCACGTGTTGTAATTAATACTCTTTTCATTTGTACTGAGACTTTGCTAGAAACAAACTAAGTAAAGCTGGCTTATCATATTGCATGTTTGGTACAAAAAAGACATAATTTCAATGTTGTAAAACAGATTGCAGATTATAAGGTTCATTGTTTATACTTCATAGGTTAAGTATTAGGCTAGATGCTTTTGGGGTCCATTTTAACCCTAGCCAATTTCCATCAATGACTGTACCTCTTGTATATGAGGTAAATACCTTAATCATTATGGCACTCCCAGTAGATTGTATTTCAGAACTAGACTCGTTGGTCCACATGCTTATATTCTAATATAAAAGGATGTTATATTCTAATATAAAAGGATGTTGAGTCCTGTGATGCAGTGTCCTTCAGATGAAGCAATGCGCTACAATTCAGCCTAATTTTTATATAGATTATTATGGGAGTGCTAAACCTATGACTTTATAATCAAGACTTAAAGCTTAATAAGATATCTCTCTGTTAGTATAAATGCATTGTTGGTTGTACCCAACAAAAGGAAATACAGGCATTTACAGCTATAAAATGCAACATTTAACTTAGCCCACTGGCAATCAGCCCAATACCCATATTTACTTTATATTACTTGGTTTTGGTGATGGACTCTAATGAAATAAAATGCCAGTTGGAAGTTGTACTAAAACACCTAAAGATATCTCTTTTTGTTTCAGGACTCGAGGGGGGTGGGGGGGGGGGGGTAAATAATAAAGTGAAGTAGAAGTGACTCACAAATAGATATGATGTCATAGTTTTACTCTATACAGATATATTAAGTATAAATTCTGCAAGTATGTCTAATGAGAAAAAGGTAACTGCATGCATGACCACCATAGTAAAGAAAATATAAACCAGGGTTTGTAGATGGGTGTATCTGTAAGGATCGCCCAACCGCCACAGTGCATGCCAATATGAAGAGTGTTGTGTGCTTGACCAACCTCACAGTGTAAACATGGGTCTTACCCTGACATTAAGCAAACATTGGAAAATAACCTACTCTGATAGGATCCAAAAGCGATCAGCTACCTGGGAGAAAAGTTAGTATCTACAGGGGGGATGAACTGACTGATCATGAGGCACACATAAAGCTGAGGCTGAGAACTGAACTAAACTGTACTTATGTAGTTTGTCAGTGAAAAACAATCAAAAAAGTAGAGTGAAAAAATACTTTTCAATGCCATTGATCTAAGATTATACTCAGAATAACTAGGGCAGCATTTAAAATGAGGTAAGTTTTGCACAGTTCTTTTATTAATCACTAAGCGGTCTCGCAGTCTTCAGTTCTGCATTTAGCTAGATCATGGGCATAGGAACAGGGTACTCAGTATACCACCAGGGAGGAAAGTCTGGCACCTGAGCGGCATCTTGGCATAAGCAACTGAAGGACATAGTCTTGCTGTGCTGTATTGGGGGGGGGGTATAAGACAGATGCCAGTAACTGCCTCAGGCAAGTCATCCCGACATTTATGTTTTCTGCTTATGTGTGGATGTGAGAGTATGTGTCAGCTCCATTACCACAGTGTAGTCAGGAAAAGTACAGTTGTGTAAAATCTTACCATAACAGTAGATGTCCATCTCTGGACCATCTTCACTGTTTCAGTATTCTTTACATAAGGGATTCCCTGCCAAGGGTAACCCAACGTCCAGCCAGTATACCAAAGCCTTAGAAATATATAAACATAGTACTTCATACATATGCTCCCTGCATAAGCTGCAGGTCATAAAGGTGACATATTGATGTACATACCTCAGTTCTGAAAATCCCCAGGAGGAACAAATATTCCTAGGAACTAGGAGGAGCGTGTGCATCCAGAAGGAGGAAAAAAAAAAGAATTCCAGGCCAGGAAGACAGAAGGAATAGGGCAGAGCAGAAGGTGGGGGAGAGAGGGAGCAAATACTTCAACAGTGAAGAGAAGGACATATAGGGTTACAGTAAGATTATATACACCTGTACTATGACCTTCTGTATCACTGTTGCACTGTTCTTTACATATGGGAGAGTACAAAAGTTTAAGAGGAAACTTGGGAGGAGGAAGGCACAGAGGAGTCCTCTAGAAACCCATGCAGGACAGCTCTGGTTAAGCCAGCTCTTGCTCCGGAAACAACATCCAACTTGTAATGCTTAGTGAAGGTATGGATAGAGGTCCAAGTAGCAGCCTCAAGGACAGAATTGGCATCCAGTTCTTTGAATAAAAGAACTAGAGGAAACAACAGCTCTAGCAGAATGAGCTTTTATTGAGGTAGAAAGACATTCACCATGAAAGGAATAACAAAAAGAAATGAACTTAGAGATCGAGGAGGATATGATTTTCTAAGAAACAGGCAAACCTAGAGATCTGGGATGAAAGGGAAAAAAGTTGATAAGATTTGTAAAGGGCTTTAATCTTATCCAAATAATATCTGACCTGTCTATCTGATTTTCTCTAGTACAGCTCTTTTGAGTGTGTACTTCTAACTCCCAATGGGCATGGCTTTAGCCTATAAAAAATGAAGTTATCGCCTTACACTTTAAACAAATATTCATATCTCTGAATTACTAGAAAACTGTAAATGGCAAACTATTCAGGATAAGTTAATCTTTACATTAGTGCCATTTATTCAGTTCAGTGCTTTAATCTGGGTTTTATAAGCCAAAATAAAGGCAGTGAATATTAATTTCGTAATGTTGTATAAACAGCTTATGATATCTCAGTAACCATTCAAGCACGACACATACTGCCAGCAGGATTTTTTTCATACAGCTGTGAACTTTCCTATGAAGCTATGCAGTTTTGTCTGTGTTACCTGAATGTTGAGTAGTTTAGAGAAATATGAAAATGATTACAATACAAACAAACAGTATACAAATAATATTCAATATCTCTTTAGCTGCATTAGTCAGAGGTGAAATATTAAAACAGTTTTGCTTGCTTTAAAATTAAATCTTCTGATACTATGTATGTATCATGGATTTGGAATTATTAATGCAAATATCTACAAGCAATATTTGATGCTCAGAGGCATCAGTAGGAGGCAACTGCAGAAACGCCTGGAGGCTCACTTGGCCGAAATGAGCTATGCAAATCCAAAGTGTGAGAAACCTTCAAACTAGCCAACTGCTGAGAAAGAAAAAAGAAGAGCAAATGAATAGACTGATTAACCCACAAGTCATTAACCACCTCCGGCATAAAAGAAGGATTAGTACAAAGCGACACCCTGTCCCTATGAAAAACGTAGGAAGGAGGAACAGCTATAACAGCCTGGAGTTCACAGACTCTTTTAGCTGAAATACGGGCCAAAAGAAGAACAGTCTTCCACATACAATGTTGCAAGGAAGCTGATGCTGCAGGCTCAAATGAAGCCTAAGTACATTTTTCAAGCACAAAACTGAGGTCCCAGGAAAGTGGAATGGGTTTCCAGGGACACCTGACAGAAAGGATGCCTTTAAGAAATTGTTTGACCTCAAACCTACACACAAGAGGAGGAGTCAAAGGCAGACAAGGAGAAATTGTTGAAAGGTAGCTTTAACTGAAGAATATGCTAACCTAGCATGGAACAATTCACAGAAAATGACCCAAAAAGGTTTTATAGAGAACTGGGAAGTAAGGTAAAAGGAATTGAAAGACTGACAAAAAAAGAAGAAATAGAAACATTTTGGAGACGTAATTTTAAAGGTGCAGGATATGAAATGGGATGAAGTAACAGCCAGAGAGATTGAGACAAAGTTAAGAAAAGCCTCTAATTGGAAAACCCCAGGTCCAGATGCAGTACCTAACTTTTGGTTAAAAGTATTAACATCTCTACACGAGGATTTTGCCATGAGTAAGAACTATTTATATATGCACCTCAGACAGAAACCAACCTGGCTAACAACAGGAAAACCAATGCTACTACTTAAGAGTGAAATTGCAATCTACCCTAAAAATATAGACCAATAACTTGTCTTCTGACAACATATAAACTATACATGGGAGTTGATGCCGCCAGAGATTATAGTAATTTAGAAGAAAACTCAATTATGGCAGTAGAACAAAAGGGCAATAAAAGAAAGTCATATGGAACAAAGGATCCTTTGTTGTTAAATAAAGTCATAGTGAAGAACTGTAAAAAGGGGAAGAATCGAAGTATGGCATGGATTGACTACAAAAAAGCATTTGATAGTATCCCTCATTTATGGATAAAAGAGTGCTTAAAAATGTGTAAGATACACCCCACACTGACTGACTACATTACAGTGACCATAAAACAGTGGCAGACCACTTTGCAATTAAGCCATGATAAAGGACAAATTGTTATCTCAAGGATAAAAATTAAAAGGGGGTTATTCCAGGGTTACTCTCTGTCAGCACTGCTATTCTGCCATGCCCTTAATCTATTAAACTGTTTACTCAGCAGCTTAGGCCATGGCTATAATCTGGCTCCTAGAAAATAACAAAGTGTAAAGACTTCTCACCTTCTCTTTGTTGATGATTTAAAACTGTATGGTTCATCAGATGAGGAACTGAAAGCACAACTGCAAGTTGTCAAAACTTTTTCAGATGATATAAAATGTTATTTGGTCTTGATAAATGTGCAAAAGCAACCTTTACAGCAGGAAAACTGCAATGCCAGGAAAACATCAGTTTGGGAGAAGAATGTTATATAAAAGAACTTGAGCAAGAAAGAGTGTATAAATATTTGGGAATTGATGAAGGATTAACAATAAAACACAAACAAATGTGAATAAAACTTAGTAAGCAATACTTCAGAAGACTTAAATTAATCCTGAAAACAGCACTCGTATCTAGGAACGAAATCCAAGTTATAAACCAATTTGCTCTTCCTGTCCTAGCTTACAGTTTTGGAGTGCTTGACTAGCCCCAAAACGTGTTGGATAGATTAGATAGGAAAACAAGAACGATGTTTCATGCCCACCAAATGATTTATAAAAATCAGTGCATGCCAAGATTATATATATTCCCCATTTCGAAGGAGGGATGGTCCTCCTTGAAATTGATTATATGTATAGATCTGCAATCATGGGACTCCACACATGTCTGCTGACCTCACAAGACCCAAACGTACTGAAAGTTTTGAATTATGAGTATAAATCTAAGATAACTTCTCTGCTTAATCTAGCAGAAGCTTATTGGCGTCAAGCAGGAATGGAAATCAGACCAGAAGTAGATAAAAATCAGGCAGCAACTGAATGTGCCAAAAAACAAAAGAAAGAATATAAGGTGAAGGATCAGATGAGAAGGTACAAAATGTGGAAAAAGCATAAATACAGTTGCAAGTATAGAAAACTTCTGGAAGAACCTCATGTTGATCAGGAATGAACACAGGAATGGTTAAGGAGAGGTGAATTCAAACCAAGAGATGAAAGGTTAATATTGGCGGCCCAAGATAGTGGGCTGCGTGCACGTTGATTTATAAAGTTCATTGAACATGTGGGAGAAACAGACAAATGTAGGTTTTGTAAAACCGAATTGGAAACAGTTGCACAATTCGTTGCTGGTTGCAACTTACTAATGGCAGAAGGACTGTATACAGAAAGGCATAATAATGTGGAGAGACTGTTGCACTGGGGATTGTGCAAACATTATGGTATTGAAGTGGCCAAAAAACACTGGAAACATGAGCCACAGAGCATCATAGAAAATGAAGAAGTCTACATCACATTGGATCATCCATTACCAACAGTTCCAAAGATAGATGCTAGAAAACCAGATATAGTGGTCCAAGAAAAAAGACAAAGAGTAGCATTGATCATTGAAATTGTCACAACCAGTGACTACAGTGTCTTGTGTACAGAGAGACACAAAGTCATAAAATATCAGGATCTGCAGGCAGAAACAAGAGCAATGTGGAAGAAAGATACCCAGACAGATCCAATAGTAGTATGAGCAATGGGTCTTATAAAAAAGAATTTACAATCATATTTAGATATGTTACCAATACATGTAACTCCATATGAACTGCGGAAGGAGTCATTACTTGGCACATTGTCGGTGCTGCAAAGAGCACTACTGGCTGACATCAAAGATCGAAACAATGCTAATTTCATGAACTTTAATCATACTTTGACTTAGCAATGGGGTCCATTCCCATCATGGTATTAGAAACCCAAAAGACTTGGAGAAATTAAAAATAAGAGACAACCAGAGGGATCCCCACAGAAAATGGATCTTAGTTTTGAGAAATGCACCAGACAGAAAATCTCTTTCATTTGGGCAATATAATTTCCTGGTAGTGGGTTTCCTGGCCTCCTGCAGAATCCTAAGAACATCCTCAGAAAAAAAATTGCCTAAAACTGATCAAAATCCTATCACACACAGCATCAATTGAAGAGCAGACAACTGAGGATGGATCAGAGAATCCTTGTCTTGTGTGAGAAGGTCCACCCTGTGCAGTAACTTGTGGTGATTGCCCATGACTAGGTGAAGAAGAAGGGGGACCAATGCTGTCTGGGTCAAAAGGGAATCACCAGCATGATTTTGGGGTAGTCTTGACTGATTTTGTGCAGGACTCTCAGAATCAGAAGATGAGCAGGGAAGGCATAGAGAAACATCCCCTTCCAAGGAAAAGATAGTACATCCATCTTCCAAGGCAGAGGATTTGGGACTTGGGCACAGAAAACAGAAAGTTGTCTTTTCAAAGGAGAGGAGAAAAGATTTACCTGTGGATTACACCATCAATGGACAAATTTACTTGTGGATTACACCATCAATGGACAATGTACAGAAACACATCTCTGTGAAGCATTCATTTGTGAGCCTGTGTACTAGATCAGCTCAAGGAGTCTGACACTACATTTTGCTCTGAATGAATGTAGGTAGCCTGAAGAGTTACTCAATTCTGGGACAGCTCGATCCAGACCCAAAGTGCAATTCTGCAAAAGCAGGTTGGCCCATGCCCCCCTTGTTTGTTGACATAACACATCACTGTGGTATTGTCTGTGAAGACTTTGAGAGGCCCTGGAAGAAAGAGGAAATGAAAAGCCTAAAGAGCTAAAAGGAGAACTCTCATCTCCTGTATGTTGATATGATCTGACCTCTGATTAGGAGGCCAGACACCCTAGACCTTGAGAAAACCAAAGAAAGATCCCAACCCCCTGTCTAAGGCATCCAAAAAAGTTCCTGAAATGGGACTGCGAAATGAAAAGGATGTCCTGGGTTGAGAGAAAGCTGATGAGTCCACCACTGAAGCTGAAGTCTGCGGTATGGAAGTAAAGGAACTAGGAAATCCAGTGGATTATAGTGTTGAAGCCACACTGACTATAGGAACCACTGTTGTTTTCTCATCTGGAGTCTGACTAGTGGCAGCAGATGAATGATGGAGGTCATTAATCTTAAAACCCTTTGAAAATCCCTCACTGAGGCTGAAGTGAGCTTAAGATTCACCTGCTGTGCCCTTTCTAGAACTTATCTGAGGTTTCTGTCATGCTCTGTAGGAACGACTGTTGTTTTCTCATCTGGAGTCTGGCTAGAGGGAGCAGATGAATGGTGGAGGTCATTAATCCTAGAACCCTGAGAAAATGCCTGGCTGAGTTGAAGTGAGCTTAAGATTCACCTGATGTGCCCTTTCTGAAACTTTTCTGAGGTTTCTGTCATGCTCTGCTTCATCATGACCTCCTACTAGTATGTTGTCTACTATAATAGAACAAGGATACCCAAAAATGTTGCTCTATTGCTCATTGAAAGACTTCACTTGCAGAGTTTATTCCAAATGGCATTCTCAAAAATCTGTGCCTGCCAAATGGAGTACTGAAAGTAATGAGCAATGAAGATTTTTTTGTCAAGCTGAATTTGACAAAATGAACTCTTTGCATATAAGACAGAACAATAGTGGCATTTGGTGTCAAGGCTGGGAATTCTTTGAATGTGCTCATTGGATGATGACCTCAAGACGTCTTTTAAGTGCATTGTTCAAATCTTGTGGGTCAATACATATTCTATTGTCATCTGAGCTTTTCTTATGAGCTACAACCATGGAAGATACCCATTCAGATGGAGTTTCAACTGGACAAATCACACCTTATCAGACCATTTTTATCTACCTCAGCTTTGATTCTGTCCTGCATGGCTATTGGAACATTATGTGCTGGCCTGATAACTGGACTAACTTCATGGAGTACACAACTGGAAGCTTGCCTAGTTTGTCTTGGAAAAGATCGGCATAGGTAGAAAAGATGTGCTGGGCAAAATTAGAGTAGTGGTCTTTTAAGCTAACTTGGTGGACTTCCTTGTTAAATGAAAGTTTCATTTTCAAACTGTATCTGAGCCCTAATAATGGCTGGATGTGCCTCTTAACCACATAAAATAATAAGTTGTAGCTTCTTCCAGCTAAGTAACGTAAAAGCACTACTGAGCCTTCAGTTTGTATTTCTTCACCTCCATAAGCAACAAGCTTTGCACACCTTGCCAAATCAAGCATTTCACCTTTGCATAATCTAGCAAATGTTTTTGCTGACATAACATTGCACATGGAACCTGTATCAAGTTTGAGCTCTATGGTTTTGCCATCTATATGAACAGTGCAAAATACTTCTTTCTTAGCCCTTAAATCTACTACTTCAGTGACAATTTTATGAGGCACTGACACACCATCAAAATAAAGAATAGAACTGCTACTGTCTAAATGATCAACTAATCTTTTAAATTGTTACCTTTTAATAAAAGAATGTGGGCCTTTTGATTTACAAAATCTTTTGAAATTATTCCATTTGTTACATTTGTAGCATTGTTGACCAAAAGCTAAAGATTTCTATCTTTTAGATTCATGACTTCCACCACAATTATGACAGGGGGCCCATGCTTTGAGTTTGCTGACTCACTCTTATACTTCATCAAGATTGTGTGAAGTCAGGAATGTGCTAGAAAGTTCTGGGTTTACTAGTGAGTGCTGCAGGGGTTACAACTGCTATATGCCTAGGCCTTTTTCTTTTAATAATTTGCTGCATATTACCAACATGAGCTTTATCACTGTGCCTTCTAGAGCTGCTCTCATTTGTAAAAATATTTGTGTGCTTTTTTGTGAACTCATATATCTGACGAATCTCAGTGGCCTTATTCAAAGTTAAATCACTGTCACAAAGCAAAATCTTTCTCACGGCATCATCTTTTATGTCACACACAAGTCTGTCCTTTATCAATTCATCCCTTAAGTCATCATATCTGCATGTTGTAGCTTTATTTCTCAGGTTAGTTATATATGCTGCAAAAGTTTCATCAGTCTTTTGATCCTTTGTGTATAGTAAGTGCCTTTCCATCGTAACATTTGTCTGGGGGTTACACATTTCTTTAAGTTTCCATTTTAAGCACTCAGGGTCCTCCCTTGACTCAGCCGGCATAACAATATGATGGTTCCCCCTCTCCTGTATAGATAGCAGGTACATACACAAATGAACACTCCCTTTCAATGGCTCCTGACCCAGCTAAATTAAGCAGAATAAATGCCTTTGTACAGTCATCTTAATCAGAAAATGTAACCTGTATGAAAATGTCATACTCTTGCTAAAACACTCTCCAGTTCTCAGGAATATTACTGTCAAACATATTGCACTGGGTTTTCAAAATCCATCTGCTATGCCCACAAAGTATACACAAGCACATTGAAAATATGGCTGTTGTAATTATGTACGAACAAACTGTTCTGTGAGCTTGTAACAATATTCAAATGCACAATAAACCTTTGAAATACTGTACTTTGTGAAATGTTCTCTATAATGGCTGTATTCTGTGAAATATGCCTTGTAATGGCTGTACTTTGAGAAATAGCTTAACTGTAACCTGGACAAACATGCAAACACTTTATACATTTCTGATAACTCGAATATCTTTGCTTAATATGAAAAATACATATGCTTTGCAAAAATGCAGCTGTTTCCCTTTATTTTATTCATTTTATGCAATTCAGACTTTTTCAAACATTTTCCATAGTAATGTAAATATTTTTATCAATATCACACATATCTGTTTATGCTAATATTATTTAGAATGTTCTGTATGCCTTGTTTCATATTATGTGAAAAGAAATAGGGCTGAGCAAGTTTTAATATCTGACATTCATTTGTGACCTTTTTTGCGAAGTTTTCACATTTTGGAAATGATCCACTCCTTTATATTCCACCAGCATCTAAACAATTGCCTTACATCATTTTAGCCAAGCCATTTCAGACTCCATGCCCCTTCAGTATGCTTCTTCTAACTCCATGTCCTTTTAAATATGCAGCTTCTGGCACCATGTTCTTTAGACATGCCTCTTCTGACACCATGTCCTTTAGACGTCACTTTTCACACCATGTCACTTGTTCGTCTCTAACACGTATAACAAGAAGGCTCGAGGTTTCATCCAGATGCTTTAATACATACAAACACATCAGGATGGGTAGCAGCATCATTAAATATGAACAAACTAGTTAACAAACAGAGCTTATATACATACATGCTTACATCTCAACAGCTAGCTACAAAATGGCAGGCAGGCTTGCACATGCTCCATATTTATACACTTGTGCAAGCCCTTGGATAGCTTCTTAAAGGTATATACACACATATTAATCTACTTGTGGTATGGTGAATGTAAGCACCAATGAACTGGAAAGAAGATGGCTGAAGTAGTCGTAAGTAGGTCTGGGAAGCTGGCAGACAGAGTTGCAAGGATTACGGTTTGCAGGTGGCATTCTCAGCAGTATTATTAGCCACTGTACTGAGGATGAGAGAGTAAAATAACTGTCTATTGCACTGTACAAAAAAAAAAGGACTTGGGATTGTTAGGAGCATGAGGGACAGCAATGCTCAAGGCCAGGCTTGAAATGTACATCACCATGACTATTCCTTTAATCTGAGATGGAATGGGGTTCCAAAGGAGAAAATGAACACAGAACATAGATGATGACAAATGTGCGACATTGAGAAAAGCAGAATTAATACACAGTGGAAGTAGTCTAGGTAAGCAGGTATGGAACTGCAAATAAAAATGTGAATGGTGGGGTATTACTGTAATCTCAGAAACATTGTATAATTACACGAAGCAGATATCCTGGTGTGAAGGCATATGATATGATGTTTAGAAGTGTCAGGAAGGAGAGGAACATAATATATATGTATTTGCTCCACAATTATAAAACTTTGGAGAAAAAGAATAAAATATATAACACTTTGAATCACTGCCAGCACCCAGATAGAAACTGCATAGGCACTCATTTGTTATAGAAATGGCAACCAGTGAGTTACAAACTGAAGAAAAGAAATTTGCAAGTTTAAACTAATTAACTTTATACTTTATACCAAAGTAAGTGTAAGGGAACTCAGCAAATGCAAAAGTTAAATGGAAGTCAGTAGAAGAGCTCAAGAAGGGGAACCAAGGATTTTTCTCTGTATGGCAAAAGAAGGAAAGGAGACACAACTCTGGCCAGACTGAGTAAGGATGAAAGGTGAAAAGGTGATTACAAGCATGTAAGACAGAAAACATGCAGAGAAACTGAATGAGTATTACACCACGTTCTTCACAAATGAAAAGATCTTTTGCTGGCAGAGAGTGAGGGGTGGAGAGGATAAAGAGAAATGAAAATAACATGACAGTTTGCATTATGAAGGGAGGATAGGACACAGGGACAACATACACTGCCTCCAAGGGTCCTCAAATATCAGTAAATGGGAAGAGCCCCTGATGAAAGATGACTGATCAGCACAGATAAGCCTCAGGTCTAAAATATTGTGAGAGTGTTACCTTGTACAAGAGAGTACACACTACTACAGACTGCTTATCATAGAGAAAATCATGGGGAAAAAGATTTATGTTTTAGTTCCACTAAAGTCACCTCTCAGATATGTACAGGGTTTTAAGTGAGGATCAGCACTAAGGAAGTGAGCAGGAATATATCTGGAAGGTTGTTTGTAGATGATTAGGGTGATTTTGCAGAGAAACTGAATGAGTATTACACACAAAATTGTAAATAAATTCTTGAAACTTATCTCCAAACTTAGACTTAATCTACTACCAGATGGGGACATTCACCCCAACCCTGGCCCAGCCAACACTGACTTGTACACTCCCCTTTACAAAGACCCTAGCTTCAACCCTATAATCTCTCGCCCTACCAATTCTCTTTTTACTTGTCATCTGAACATTAGAAGCATCAACAACAAGGTACATGAACTTCATGCACTCATGGCTGACCTCTCCCCAGAGATCCTGTGCCTAACTGAAACATGGTTAAAACCCACCACTACTGATAATGAAATATTACTCCCCGGGTACAATATACATAGGAGAGACCGAATCTTTAGAAAAGGGGGTGGGGTAGCCATAAATCTGATCTAATCGTATCAATAGATATCATACAACCGCCTCAGATTAACAACGCAGAAATCCTAATTTCCAAACTACAAATTAACATTAATAAATTCATCTACATAATCTGTGTGTATATTCCCCCAGGTAATAACATAGATACTCTTGAAGCCATCCTTCATTGGATATCTAGCCACTACCCTCAAGAAACATTAGTTCTTGGAGACTTTAATATAGACTGGACTACCTGTTCCCCAGTAGCTCCTTCCACCCATATTAACTTACACTCTTTCAGGCAAATTATTAACACCCCTACTAGGATAGGCAAGTCTAACCAGAAAGAGAGCATACTTGACTGGGTGCTTATTAATAGTCATCCTAACCTATATACATCTGGTACCCTCCCTGATAGCCTAAGTGACCACCACCTCACCTACATAATTAAGCACAAAATAACCATTCCCAAACAACCTCTACTAAGATCTGTCAGAAATAAAAAAAAATTTGACCCAACCAGATTTCAACTAGAATTAAATTCTTGCAACTGGGCAATACTAAAACATCTACCCCTAGACGAAGCAGTGCTGTATTTCAACAAAAAAATCCTAGAAATTCTTAATCTTCATGCTCCTATTTGCTCAAAGAAAACTAAGACAGTAGATGTTCCATGGCTTTCAAAAGAGACCAGGCTCAAAATTAATCTTAGAAACAAAGCTTGGACTCTATGGTGAACCACTAAACTCCCTCTCGACCAAATTAACTACAGACAACTTAGGAATGAAACCAAAAGACAAATATTACTTGACAAAAGACAATACTATTGTAAACTGCAGACAGAACATCAAAACCACCCACAAAAATTCTGGGCTGGACTAAACAATCTACTTCACCCTGGTTGCTCTACCACCCCTGTCCCAGCCACAGTCATCGATAAACCCTCAGATGTAGTCTCCAACAGCTTCACCCGCTTCTTCACTAAGACAATCCAAGCCCTCTCCAACCAACTGCCACTCAGCTCCCACAGCCTTGATACTCCCACCTTCAAAAATCTTCCCTTATTTAACTTTCAACCTGTTGCCACTTCGTTTATCTGCAAATTAATCAGAAAACTAAAACCCACCACACTCTCAGCTGATCAACTTCCAGCTGAATACTTGCAAAAATCAGCTGAGGCCATTGCCTACCCTGTGTCACTACTTATCAATCGTTCTTTAGCAGAGGCTAAAATTCCTGATATCTGGAAGATATCCTATGTAATCCCTCTCCACAAAGGTGGCACTTCCACAGAGCTCTCTAACTACAGGCCCATATCTATACTTTCTCCTCTAGCAAAGATAATGGAAAAATGTGTTCAAAAACAGCTTATGCAACACCTTCTTTCCAACCACCTACTGGCAGACACCCAACATGGTTTCAGACCTCTCCATAGTACTACCTCAGCCCTACTTGTCTTCTCCAATACCATAAATACCCATCGAAATAATAACAATATTTCCTCTGCACTATTTTTGGACCTGTCCAAAGCCTTTGATATGGTGGACCACAAACTTCTAATTAATACTCTGCAATCACTTTGTCCGGATGCTAAAGCCCTTCAATGGTTTAGTTCCTATCTAAATGGTAGAAAACAGGCAGTATTATGGCAGACTAAACTCTCTACCTTATTACCCAACACATTGGGAGTCCCACAAGGATCCATATTAGGACTACTGTTATTCTCCATCTTCATCAATGACTTGAATTCTGTCATACCTAATGCCAGTTGTATCCAATATGCAGATGACTCTACGCTGATCTGCTCTGGCACAACCCCCACAGAGTTACAATTACTGACCCAGTCCACTTTTAACAAAATAGAAAACTGGCTCTACAGTCGTCGCCTGATACTTAATCCCAAAAAAACTAAAATGCTGTTATTCCTACCTACACAAAGGTCTAACACCATTAACTTTACAATCCAAGCCAAGGACGGGACCATAATCTCTCCGGACCTCTCTACAAAATTACTATGGGTGACTATTGACAACAACCTAAAATTTGATATACATGTAAACCAAATGATCAAAACTATCAATAAGAAACTAGGTTCGTTATATAGAATAAAAAGCTTCCTGACTCCCCAAGCCAAAATTGCAATTGCTCAAACTCACCTTCTCTCTACTCTCCTGTATGCATCCCCTGTTCTCCATAATACCAGTAAAACTGTCATGAACAAACTCACCATCTGTTACAATCATATCGCCAGGTTTGTTACTGGGTCACCTTTCAGGACCCATCATTGTACCAATCTAACCCAGCTTAAATGGCTTGAGCTACTGAATTTAATATCATACAACTTACTAGTTCTGACCCACAAAATAATATACAACCCTGACTACACTCCTTCGCTTAAAAAACTGGTTACCCCGTGTAACAACCCTAGACCACTGCGTTCATCCAGCCGACTCCTCATCCAGACCTGCAAAATTAATAACATAGCCGGTGACTCTCTCCTTACCAACTCTGCAGGTAGAACATGGAACAAACTACCTCCTGATATTACCTCACTCTCCTCTTTAAGTCAGTTTAAAGCTAAACTTAAACAATACTTGGGGTCAATACGGAATTGCCATTGCATAAATCCTGGCTAGCTTATTCCCTGATTATGCATAGATCCCAGGTTACCTGGCTTTCACTGTAAATATCTTTACTGTGTCAATTCTCTATCATCCTGCATGATAATATGGAAAGTATTTGTTAATGTGCTGTAAATTGTAATTGTTTCTGTGACTTTAATACAGTTTACTACTGTTTGGAGCTTTTCTCCCCGGGCCTCCGCTGAAAATGGACATGAATCCAGTCGGATTATCCCGGTTAACAAATGTAAAATAAAATAAAATAAAATAAATGTGTACATTATTAAGAAAAAGGGAAGTGACCAGTGAAGTGCTGCAGGACACACCACTGTCTTCATTTCAGACATATCTGATGGAAAAAAAAATCTGTGACCAAAGAGAAACCGCCACCTGCTTCTGTACCACAGTCGACAGAATTTGATTTGACAATTGTACCAATCAACAACTTGCAATATCAATGGTTAGAAACCCCTATCATACGTGTTGTTCATTCACTAACATGCATGGTAACCATACATACATATAGCAAATATTTTACAATCTGTTTTAGAGCTTTGGAAAAACATTGGTGCCATAATTCTAAAACTGTCCTGAAGAAGTAAGAAGCCCCACTTTTCAGTGCTGCATGTCATCTGCTCTTCTTTTTCTTTGCATTTTAATCACAAAATTAGTATAAAAGTGTACACCTATATCACCTGTTAAAATAAACAATGCACCAAACACTACTGTAAGAAGTTCTGTTTTGAAATTAATTAGTAAGGTTGAATTAATATGCAATGTGTATCAAAGCAACAGGCATCAATTTTATAAGAACTACATAATGCTAATTATGATGCTTTCCATGTCTTCTGTCCATCTGGCAACAAGGCCAAGTGAGTACAAGTCAATAATGGGCATAAAACAGTGCAGATGCAGAATATCTGAGCAGTTCAAATAGTATATTTTGTCCTCATTTACTCTAGCATAAGTTAATATTTATCACAAAAAGGTCAAGCCGTATAATACCTTAACTTTTTTAAACAATATACTTTGTCCTCACTTACACAGTTTTCTTTTTAGAATCACAATTCAACTTTGCTTCATTGTTATATGCTCCTATACTCATGTGCCATGACATGTAACCGTACAGCTATGACTGCCCATAAAGCTGTCTCACAAAAGTGGCAGTTAAATTTAGTTGGGTCACAGTGGCATTTACCGTTCAGCATTTTTGTGAAGGACTCTCAGAAAACAATGACATCCTGTAGTATTTCAGCAGACAGACTCAACATAGCAGGGGCTCTGATTATATTAAAAAAAGTCATCAGTTCTTATGTATGCACATACTTTTAAAACAAAAGAAACAAAATAACTAAAAAATTCTCTCAGGATGCAGATAGTACATTGAAGTGATGTACTCTGTAAGTGTTGGCACATGCAGGCCCATGTTATGCTAAATACATTGCTCACATATCCACTACATGCTATAAGATGCAGAAGATGAATACAGCCCATTTATACAATGACATTATTTAGAAAAGGTTTGAAGTGTTTTTCTTATATAATATTATATAATAGCAATAATCATGTCCAGTTGGTAATGCAGGAATTACCACTGTTTGGTTTTGTCGAATCACTGAGGCTTCACCCTCATGATCAAACCACACCAACCACATATAAATTCTGCATTGTCCACACCTGAATGTCAATTATTGTTAAAACATACCATTATAATAAACATTTTAGTACAGTATTGAAGTCTTAATAGTGCATTTTTTGTCTTTTTATATTATTTTGGATCCCATAACCCTGATCATCATGATTTCCTTTTTGACTGTTTTATTTATTCTGCACTATGCTTGGCTAGCGTAATACTCCAAGGGTGAATAGTTTGCATTTTATGGAAGCATTAGTCATTTGGAGCTCCAGCTTATTTCCAAAATACAAGGTACAAACTCAGCATCTAAGTGGTATCAACCATCTTACTGGTAAAGATTTTATGCACTAGTTTCCTGGGCCGGCCCGATGTATTAGTTATTAAAGAGTACAATGCCAGACCTGTTCTTCACACCATCTACGCATGTCATCTTTGCAGCAGTCCAGTCATCCAGTTTGCCCCCTTGGGTAACATTTTCAACTGCATAAGAGGACATTGATGTGACAAAATATTTCCATTCTTTCTTCATTTATAGGAGAGTTAATCTACATCTGCCTTACAAAGACTGCTTTGTTGCTCAGGTGCTTTCACTTTTTTAAGTTACAGCTGTCTGCAGCATAGTTGGGGTACAACCTCTATGCTAATGAAGCTGACAATTACTGATCAACATATTTGATTACTGTTTCCAAAAAGAGTTATTTCAATGTGTCTACCAACTGTTGTCTGCAAAATTGTTGTTCTCTACTGATGTCATCCTTGAAGGTCTTAAGAGGAGCAGCTGACTTGCAATATTCCTTACAGCACTTTTCCGGATATCTAAGTACACGTTATATTCCGCCGAGCTGCTTTTGCACAGATCAGTACAGCAGTAGAGGCGCAGGGTAAAAGGGGATGGCTGTCCCAGGTGCAAGGTGTCACAGTGCAAGATCAGCAATGATGCCCATCTGAAAGTGTGGCATTTGCATTATACTCAGTATCAGCATATTGATATTCACTGTTATTTACTCAACAGCCATGCTTGTTGAAATAAATGTTTTAAAGTATGTCATGGTTGTTGTAATACATGTGTTAGTGTGTGCCATTCTCTGTAATTCTGTATCTGTAGTAGTAGTGTAACTTTGGTACAGAGCATTGCAGAGTAGTACAGAACAAATATATGTTTTCACTGAACATTGTTTTTTTATTCTTCAATTATGTGTTTTTAGGGGAAGTGCCAGTCTGGGGGAAAGCACCTACCTACTTCTCTGCAGATTAGTACTGTATTCTGTACTGCTGATCACCGCACCACCCAACACAACACTGAGGCAGTTAAATCAGAGGTAAAAGCTTGTGTCAAGCCTTCATTAGTACAGTAGTAAAACCCCTTTCACATGTAAGGTCATCCTCTTTGCCATTAGCGATTATGGATCTGTCTATCCCATCTGACACCCTGAATAGTGGTTGTGCTGCAGGGAAAGGCTGAGTTTTTCCACTTCTTTGTGCAGAGAGGTAAGAGCACCTCCTTGAATTCTCTTTGGTATCTACATGAAACCTTGCTGGCGTTACTGTCTGTAATGTTTTGTCTATGAGTCATTGCACCTTACTGTGTATTGCTATGCTTACATTTTGTTAATGCACAGGAACTTTAGTACTACTTAACTGTTACTCTAGTCAGCGGTATGTTTGCATTATCATAGCCAACCATCCCTTATCGTAATCGATTTCACATCTGTGTTCTCTAGCATCTACACCAAACCTTGTTGATGTTAGTGTTAATGTCTATAGTGGTCTGTCATACAGGTCTTGAGGCTTTGGTTTCTGACTGCTAGGAAGTGAAGTATGTGTATAACTCTCCTTTTATCAACTGTGTTGATTTTTATATTTAATTTACTCATGATATATAGTTCTTAATTTGACATCACATGGTGTGACTTTGAATCTCAACAATACCACATTATTTCTAGCATTTTCAACCAACTGGTTGTCATAAAAAGTACATTTCTTTGAATATTAGTCTAATTTTTGAATGATGTTAATGGCAAATTTTTAATATATAGTATTTTAATTTCAATACAAACTTTGCAAAGATGCCTGTTTTCTTGTGTGCTACTGTTTCATCTCATGTCCATTTGGAGACATCCCAGCTAAATTGAAGTCGTATTACTGCCTTGAGGAATGATAATGCATAAAACAGGGTGAAGAAAAGAAAGTTTCAAAGTTATGAAATTTCCTAATTCCCTAAGATCTGAATGGAGGATGTTTGATGTTAGGACTTCCTTATAGGATTCTACTATAAGACAGTCTTGCTGACTGACAAAAGTTTATGAGTAGGAATAAGAAAAGTGCTACAAGTTGTGAAGAGGACCTAAAGAGATGTCCATAAGAGAAGAGTAGCATTATATATGTCAGAAGTGGGCAGCAGTGTGAGAGCATGGCTCTAAGCAGTAGTACCTCAATCTCAAGTAAAGCCCTGGACATGAAGGAAGTTATTTCTGATGAAGTTGTGTGATGCTCCAAATCCAAGGAATGAATACTATCCAAGATTTCTTGGCACAGACTGAAGTTTTTCAGTACCTTTAAGTATGGAAGAGGAGATGAAAAGGGAAGGAGTGAATTAGTGTGCAGTATTTTTCTACAAATCAAGCACACTTTTGCCTAACATTTCACTTATTTTGAGGTTGTCAGGGCCATATTATTTCATACAAAATTGCTTGTCTAATTTGGAAACCATTTATTTTGATTCAGCTGGGTATTCTTCTATTGAATTATTTACATCTTTTGACATTTTGCTCAGCACAGAATTTGGAATTCCTGACACCTTTCACTCCAGTTCTTCCTCCATTTGCTCAAACCATCCTGGCCCATGAGGCACATTTACACATTTTCATAGTTACAGTATGTGTCATGATATCTTTCTCTTAGTCTTGCTTATTCCTTGAATATTACCAAAGAAATTGATTAGTCAACAATGTATTTCTGACAACAGTAATCACAAAAGGACACCTTGGTAGGTAAACCAAAGCTGTTTATTTTCATAGTGCCTTTTATTTTGAAGTCCATGTTTATCAATATAAGGCTTCCCATAGATTAATAGTATTTCTTTTATTTTCCCCAAATAAAGGATATCCAGCCCCAATCCAAAGCCATTTTGAAGGAGAACATTCAATAAAGGAAATGTTGTTTCCCTGTTGTCAGCTACATTGCTCATTAATACACAGTAGCAGCAAATTTAGATCACTCAGCAGTTTCTGATTTAGTCTTCCATTTTATATTGTTTTGTTTCTCCTCATATTCATTGACCGTCAAGTTCAATCCACAGCATTCCACATCACCCTGTTGAGGGTTCACTTCCTTTCAGATGTGATATGTCTCGTCTGACTCACGTTTTAGTCCAGGTGATGGCAATTGTGAGGGTCCAGTTGGCATTACCTTGAGGAGGAAGCATTTTCCTATTACAAACCCTAAACTCTTTTCTGATGGCTGATGTGTGCATTTGAGCATATGTAAGAACTCTGCTACAACATCCTTATATCCTCATGAACAAGGAAAGCTGTTGAATGAACAAAGCTTTGCAAAGCCAGACACACACACACACACACACACACACACACACACACACACACACACACACACACACACACACACACACACACACTCTCACATTCTAGGTACTAGGTATCTTCTTCTTTTGCAGTAGGTAGCAACACTGCAGCTGTCCAGAATTCTTAAAAAAGCCCACATTCTTCATTTATCCTCAACCCCCCAACACTGGTTTCTCCAGCACCCAGGACTCTAGCTGACCTAGTGCTGTCACATGAATCATACGCAAGACTTTATTGCTCTGTGCCACTGAGCTGATGACATTCTATCTCCTACCTTCTATAACTGAAACAAAGGTCAATAAAAGATTCCTCTGCGTTACTTCTTCTTCTTTCAGCTTTACTCGGTTAGGGGTCACCACAGTGAATCACCTATCCACTCATGATTGGCAGTGGAGTTTTACAGTGTCGAGTTGCCAGCCCGGCACCCTACCTTCCATGGAAGGTACACACACACACACATGCACTCTGTGATTTCTCTTCATTGATGGTGTACCCCAATGAAGTGAGAAGACTTTTTACAAATGCCAAGTGCTGAAGCAGCAATTCCCGGCTGTCCACCTGAATCAGGCAGTCATTCCAAGTACGGGTATATTTGGACATTTCTCTGCCTGCAGTATGCAATGGCTGGAGCCAGGCATTTTGTGAATACCTTGGGCGCAGTAGATAAGCCAAAGGGAAGTCCAGTGAACTGATAATGCATAGATCCTCCCTTGAAATGTAGATATTTCATAAACGTAGATATTTCCTACATGATTCCCTGATTGAGATGTGCAGATAAGCTTCTTTTAAGTCTAGGGTGACTAACCAGGCATCCTTGGCTAGCATAGGGAGAAGCTGTTGCAGGGTAAACATCTTGAAATTTGGGACAACCAGGAAGGTGTTGAGAATTGAAAGATCCAAGATTGGGCACCAAGAGCCCTCTTTCCTGAGTACCAGGATAGTCTGGAGTAGAAACCCTGACCCCTTTGTTCTACTGGAACTGGCTGAATAGCTCTGATGTTGAGCAGGGAAAGAACTTGGTTTTGAGCGTCTTCCCACTGGTTTGGAGGAAGGTCTGGAAACCCACTTGGGGATGGCAGTGAATGGAAATAAAATGTGTACCCTTGGGATACAATGTTGAGGACCCATCGGTCCTGAGTGGTGGACATACAGTTTTTTGCATGAAGGGCAAGTTTTCCTCCTAGGGGCACAAGCAATTGGGCAGGGCTGGGAAGTAGAATTGAGAAGTCATTGTGAACTTTTTCCATAGGGAAGTGGCTTACGACTCCCTGTTTTAGGGGTGGAAGCACTCCATTGTTTAGATCTATGCATACCCTGAGACTGTAGTCTGGGTGGTCTGTTTCCCCTGGGTCTTGTTTGGGAAGGCCTGGAGGGGGCTGGAAAGGACCAGAGTTTTGAAGGGCAATGCCTACTGAATCGATGTGGTTGCACTTGTAAGAATTCTTTAACAATTTGCATAGATTTAACTTTTTCTTCCATCTTTTTAAGAACTTCTTCTGCTATGGTGCCAAACAAAACATCCTTATTTAAAAGAGCATCTAGTAATTTGGATTTGACATGATCTGGCAAGGTCTGCTCCTTCAGCCAAGCATGTCTTCTCAGTACAGAGCCAGTGACTGTGGTCCTGCAAGATGCTTCTAGGGCAAAACCACACTGCAAAGTATGCTTACTAACTTGGCTTGCAGAATGCATAAGCTCTTTCAAATCTTTATTTTCTGCACAATCTGGAAATATTAATTTTTTTGTTTAATGAGTTCTATAATATGTTGCTGGTACTTCATGTGAAACTGGCAATTCAATGCCCTGATAGCAAGAGTTGCAGAGGTATATACCTTCTTACCCCATTTCTTTAATGTGACTCTGAATCACTGCAACCAGGGGTGCAGTTAGAGAATTCCATTTTGTACTCACAAACATGTTTTGTTGTCCTCCCAACCCAACTGGTATTTAAAGATTGGATATCTTTCAAAATGCTGTCCCCCTCAAGTGCTTAATAAATGTATGCATCGTTTTATTTGTTCCTCTGAAACTATTAAATCTACTGTTTTCTGATTAGCACGTTTCTATATAGTCAAGTTATGTACTTGTTGCTGAAGGCATTAATTTAAACTGCTGTAGACACATAACATATTCTGAAAAAAATCCATGATGTTTCTAAGTGATGCTCAGAAAAATGGTTTCAGTAGAGTACAAAGAATATGCCTGGCTACACCAATGCAACCCAGACAAATCGCAAGTTCAGATTTCATCCCTTAAACGAAAAAACAAAGAAAGAAAATGAAAATGCAGTGACCCAGTCAGCCATTCTGATATCATTTAAAGCACACACCGTTTCTTCAACTTAGTTCTATTAATTCAATAATGTATTGTTTTCCTTCTATGGACAGATTGTATCCAAGTTCTGAATTCATCCTAAAACAACTGCTACTAACATCTATACTCATAAAATCAGTAAGTATGGGTTCCCCCACCACCACCAAACAGTGCTCATGTGCAGCTTTGGTCTACAGGTCACTTCAGTAAGTCATTCTGTAGTAGGTGGCAGCTACTGGCTTCAGCATATTTCTTATCGAGCTGAGAAGAGAATAAGAGCTTAAACAACTCTTAACAAGAGAAGTTATCCTGTATGATTTACAGGTGACAGAGGGAAGAAGAGAGAAAGACAAGTCTTTCTGGAATGCAGCACCGTTGAATACCGCAGCTCCAGGTCAGACTGTAGAACTTTCCTGTCATCTGACTTTTATTTATGTGTACATTATAATGGTGCTTCATCTTTCTACTGGAGAAAAGGTCAGTTTAAAACTTAGTTAATCTAAAAGTGTGTAGAAAATGCTGGACTTAATCCATTGCATGCTGCATGCTGGTTATTTTTTGTGTTTTCTTGTAACAGTGCAGAAACTAAATACACACACACGCATATGCACACACACACACACACACACACACACACACACACACACACACACACACACACACACAAACACACACACACACACACACACACATGCAGACATACAGACAAACACACACACACACACACACACACACATACACACACACACACACACACACACACACACACACACACACACACACACACACACACACACACACACACACAAACATCCACCCTTGCAGACACACAGATAAACACAGATACAGACATACACACAGATAAATACAGACACAGAGACAGACAGACACACACACACACACACACACACACACACACACACACACACACACACACACACACACACACACACACACACACACACACACACACACACACACACACACACACACACACACATGCAAACACTTACACATCACCTCACATGTTCTATTTAAGGTGCTTTGCAATGATGAAGACTTTAGAATATAAGCATATAGTCGAGATGTTGCTTGTATATAACATATGACACGATATGAGTCTTGCATTTTCCTGATATTTTTACAATAATCTGAAAGGCCAGCATGTGCAGCATGACATTTTACTTCACTTGTCTCTTGATGTAAGATGGCAGCTTTCTATCTTTGATAGTGCACCTTGGCATCTCCTTCACAACAACTAATTGTGTATTACTGTGACCTATACTGTGGGACAGAAATGACATCCCAGTCTGAAATCCTGCATGCTATCTTGTACCTCAAGATGTAGTTGTTTTTCATGACTTAAATGTCAAAGTCAATGAAGTGTTGAAAAGGTTTTATTGCTTCTAGTGAAGCAGGTTAAAAAGATACACATTCTGTTTAAAAATTGGTTTTCTAGTATCACAGTGAGAACCTTGGATATGGGTTTGATATATCCCCAAATGTCATGAAAAATCTTTGTTATGTAACAAAGTAAAACCATTCTACAGCAGATTTACTACTACAGTTTTTTTTAACTTTCCATAACTGAACAAATGAAAATGTACATTCCCCAATTCAGCAGAAGCCAGTATGCTGGAAAAATGAAACTAGGTTTAAAATTATATATTAAGGAGCTGGTGATTGCAGGAAAATGCACTTCAAATTGTAATTTAAACCAAGCCCAGATATGAAAAGATAACTATCTAAAGTTAAATATGTGGAACTCCAGCCATATTTATATGTATGCACTGAAACATGCAGCTGGGCTAAAGTATTTATAAAACAGTTTTATTTTAATTGAAGACAAGTGTACAGGTTAATCGTATATTGGATGATTAAAAAGTACAGATAGCTAAACGAATACTTTGTTGTCAGTCTAGTTTATGAATTAAAATAGTGACACAGATAAATGAAAGTAATTTGCTGGCAGTCTAGCGTTTGAATTAAAATAGTGACATGGATGACTGGACACTATAAGGCTTCAAACGAAGATTGTACAGCCTGAAACAGAGCAGGCCAGCTCTTGTTGCTTCATTCCAGCTAGCAATAGTAACTGTAGTAAGATTCTGACAGTGGTAAGTTGTTCCTTATCAAATAGGATAACTACAATTAACAGCAATCATTTTAAGGAAAAGTGTATTTCTTTGAGGATGGCCTACAAACTGAATCATCACAACTGTATCCCTAAGACAATATAAATTCCACAGGACTGAGATTCTTCTAAAAATCATTTGCACTTTAACCCTTCTTTGAAATACTCATTAGTAGATATATATATATATATATATATTTAAGATTATATCATTTTCATAACTGAAAATAATATCACTTTTAACGGAAACTTGGAATGCTGTAGCAGGAAAAATATTAGTGGCTCATCTAAAACTCATAGTTTCCTAGTTATGGAATAACTTAACGGATAAACTTCAAATACTACCAGCTGTGCAGCTTCTTTTTTCACACCTGTCACAAACACTGCCTTATACCTCTTCCATGCATACTTGGATATGATAACTGTTTTTGACAGTACTAAGCTCTTAGACTCACTAATCACACACATACCTTTGCATGAAATAATACATTCTTGCTGCCTTTTGGTACATAACATATATCATTTATGTTGTCTTGTCTGAACAGCATTTATCCTGTTTACTTTCTTACAGTGATTAGTTATTTAAATCTGCACATAAAAAATGAATTTGCAGTCATATTATCTCTCCTGATAGAATGATAATCTTCTTTTTTTCTAATCCACTGATGATGTTTCTTCCTGTTTCCTGTTGTTGTTGTTGTTTGTCTTTCGGCTTTTCCCAGATAGGGGTTGCCACAGCGGAACTCCGGTCCGCTAATGATTGGCAGCAGATTTTTACGGTGCCGAGTTGCCACCTAGATGCCTAACCTTCAACGAAGGCACGCCCATTCACGCATGTCTTTCGGAACGCCACTCGATCGCGGGGAGGACATGCAGACTCCACACAGAAGGCATTCCCTGCACTCCAGCAGAGGATTGAACGGGAGAACCTCTTGCTGTGAGGCAACAATTCCATCAGCATCCTTTGCTGCTTTATCCCGTTACCTGTTGGCTCTAAGGCCATCAGAAATGATTAAACCAAGGTTTCTTTTCCTTATTTATTATTGCTCTTATTCTTCTCAGAATAGCTGAGTCTTCTCTGAAATCCTGAAATTGTATTTCCTAGATGCATTCCTTTGATATTTTCCTTTTTTTTGTATTTAAATGAAACTACCATGATTTCGATTATTCCTTTAATAATTCCAAAGTATCTTCTCATTCTGTGCATGCTTTTTTAATGTATCCACACTATTGGATACTTTGTGTCATCCACTAAAAAAGCACTTCTGCAATGATGCTTTTAAAGGCATTGATAATGACTTCTCTCAGGCTCCTGCATTCCTCCAGCTGTCACCATCCTGACATCTGTCATCTGAGTGTAGCCTAAGCACTGGGCTCCATCTTCCTTAGAACAAATGGCTAGCTGTTGGTTTAAGCCATTCATTTGTGTTTCTGTTTTGTTCAGAACCCATTTTGTTTTCCATGTTATCAATCCATTCATCTGATGCTGTTGGGTCAGATCTCACTCCTGTAGTGACCCTCTGAGCAATCATCACCATTTACAGAGTTGATTAGGCAAGTAAGAACAAAACTGGATTGTCAGACCTTTCTTCCATATTGTGTGCACTCCTAAAGAGCATGTAGAATAGCCAGCCCAGCAAATGTATGTCTTTGGTATGCGGCAGATAACCAGAGTGCTCAACAAAACACATATGAATGCAGGGAGGACATGCAGACTTAGTGAAGAAGGCACCCAAACCATAAAGAAGACCGAAGAACTTCTGCTGTGAGATGGCAATGCAGCTCATTACATGAGTGTGACACTGTTATACCCCCTAAAATTGCAAGTAAGCCTTATCCATAGCACATTATTTATCTAATAGTTTGGTTAATAAATCATAGTAGACTGTTAAATATGTCTGACATCACCTTTCTGTTATGAACACATCTTGCCTTGGGCCCAGTGATCCCCTCAATTTTTTTATATTCTAAAACTGCTTCCTTCAGCACTGATTCCATTATTTATACTGCAAGTGATGTCAAGTCAAATAAACAGACTGATAGTTACTACCCTCTGTTTTCCTCACGGTGTTGTATAAAAGAATTGTATCTGCCCTCCTTCATATTTCAGATTTCTTACCCTCCTGTTATAATTTGTTGGAAATGCTAGTTAGTGTAGTTAGTGATGTTACTAGTTTCCTCAATTCCCATCAGACTTTAAGAAGAATACCATTGGACCTCACTGCCCCCTGCACCTTCAGTTTTCTAGAGCTCTATGAGGACATTTTCTTATGTGAGGGAGAGGTTATCTGCCTTCTTACCCTGGGTTCTTCTTCTGTCTGCTTAGGGAAATCCTCCTCCTTTTCCTTCTGAGACTGAATGGAAACGTAAGAGGCTGCAGCAGTAAATTTATTAGTAATAAAAGAACATTCTGAATGTCCATGCAGAAAACTTCTTTCAAGCTTCACTGGTGGAGTTATAGTTTCAAGGTCTACATTAGAATTGGAAAGGAAATAAAGTTATGATTTTCACAAGTTCATACTGATAAATCTAACTTAGGATCGGAAGTCACTGAGAAGGTTGAAAGTCATTAGCCACAGCATCAGTAAGGTTCATCAAGATCCAATTTAACAAGGTTTCAACTCACAGCATCAGTAAAGTTCATCAAGATCCAATTTAACAAGGCTTCAATACTCTGAAAAATCATAAGCTACCCTCAAGGGTAAGACACTTGAAACCTGAAGGAGGTTATATTAAGCAGAGGCACACTGGGTAAAAGTCCCAGCGTGTGAATGTGAGCATTTGTGTAAAAACCATGATGCCTGGCAATAGACGGTCATATTTTCTATGTAGTCCAGTATTTGTTCAATACATTTTTTTGAAATTAGTCACTAGGGCTGTAGATTCAGTTTTTTTTTTTTACATTCACTGAATCATGGTGTCACTGTAGCAGTTCTCAATAAAGTACACCATAATATTAGACTCAGTTTGCAGTTTTGTTTTTCATTTAACTGTACATGTTTTTACTGTCTAGCTTCAGTAAAACTGATAGTTTTACTTGTGTATAAAGATATTTTGTTCCTGCAACTCAGCAGGTGCTGGGTCACAAATGCATGCCTTCTCCTCCTATTACAATTTTAAGTAGCTTAATATCAGACTTTATGAATCTTTGTTAGTCCCATGAGCATTAAAGGTTACACACCATGAATAAAACAGTAAATGCTTAGGCATAACATTAATGTTTAAATATATCCCCCACACCATCTTATTTATCAAATATATTTGTCCTTTGTCAACCGGGTAAGAGAACTGGTCTACTGACTGTTTTCATCTATAACCTAGGTCAAACAGGCAAAGGCAATTTATAATTTATAGAGCTCTAGAAGAAAATAAACTGCAATGATACAGAGCTAATGAATGTGTCATTAAACAGCTATAGGAAATAGCCATACAGAAATTCTAAAAGATTGCAAACATATCAGTTTACCACATGTATTTTAAAGAAGTTGAAAGTAGCTACTAACTTAAGGAATGTATATTACACAATCTAATAAACTGCTGAAAATGAGTACAGACTTTATCAGTGATGTGAACTATAAACCTATAAATAAGGCACAAAATGTTTACAATATTTAAAATAGTTAAAGATGTCAACTCAGCTGTGTTTAGTGGTGACATTTAGACATCACTTGCAGTATAAATCATGGTATCAGTGCTGAAGAAAGCAGTTTTAGAATATAAAAAAATAAGGGGATCACTGGGCCCAAGGCATCAGAGCATCACCAATAAATGCAGAGGATGACGCTGTATGCCAAAGTGAAGTTGCAGAAAGTTGATTACTAGTTGAATATGTACATAGGCCATAATGCTATGTTTAGCCAGAATTATCATAGAGCTTTACTTGCATTTGCCTGCCAGGTGTGATTTGTAAAACTTATGAACAGAATTTAAATTATTTTAGTTCTGAAGTTTTTGTGGTAGCGTATTCCAGGAAGCAGGTGCAATGCTATAGGTGTATTTTTTGGTTGATGTTAAGGTATATGGGGATCACTGAAACAGGATTCCTTCCTCATTCCACAGTTTATACGGGGTATTTCTATTGTACAGTTTGTTTTTAAGGGGAGGTCAGTAATTTGTTTTGTGAAGGATCATTGCCCTAGCCTACAGATAATCATTTGGATCGTTATATGATCTTGCAGTGATGTTTTCTTTTTTGGGCTAAATCAATAAATATTCATATTTTGTTTTCTGCTGTTTGTTGTAGCATTGAAGTCTTTTGGGAAGAACTCAGAGCAGTAACAGGTAAGGGGTATTTTAATCTGGAGAGCAAAACATTTATGGCTACAGACTGCTTTGCTTCCCTGGTTAGAATGTGGGATATTTTATGCAATACTTTTAGTTGAACAGGTACTTTATTCACTTCTGGATAAGTGTGCTTCTTGAATAACAGAGTTTGATCTATTCTGCAGATACTTTAGATGAGTGTAGGAAGGGAGGTGTATTCTGTCAGGGTCCTTTATTGTTAAGTCTATAAGGAGAGGAATAAAGGGCCCAGAAATGGTCTCTGTGAGACTGAACCTATGTATAAGTGTATGCTGTTGCCATAATGGACAATAAAGGCTTTTCAGACAGATATTTAGCAAACCATGATAGGATCAAAGGACGTACAAGGCAATGGAGCCTCAAGGCCAGATAAAAAAATGAGACGTTGCTTAATTTCTGAAGTAAGATTGGAAGATCAATGTTTTAAGTTTAAGTTTGATGTCAAGAAACATGGCTTCATTAAGTAGACCATTTTCATACTGGAAATTATTTGGTTGGTTATAGTACATGATGGTTAAGTGCTATACTTTGGGTAAAAGCCATGATGTTTGCCAACAGAAGGACATATTTTCTGTGTGTTCTAATATTTGTCCATATATAAATGTTTCAGAATTTTATCAAGGGCATTTATTAGCAATTGTCTGACAGATATTTGCTGAAGCAGAACTAAGTACTTTATGGTAGGTGAGAATCATTGACTGCTTGAAGGTAGATGCCTTGCTTCTAGGAGTGAGCAAGGCTGAATATATGTGAAAGGGTGTCTGATGGAAGTAGAGTAGCCTAGCTCAAGCAGTTTTGGTTACAAAGTATGAAAGGCCAAGTCATAGTGTAAGTCTTATTTATCTTGCATGTTTATTTTTAATTTTCCTTCTGAGGCTTTGCCAAAGATTCTGATTTACAGTCATGGATAAGACAGACCTTTGTACAAACTCAGTCATTTTAAGGTAGAAAATTGATGAAGCATTTATTGGATGAAGGGGGAAATGAGATATTCCCTAGGATTAAGAAATATAGCTGGTATGGGTGTGGCAAGCCCACAACTGTTTACCTTATTTGCATGACAAGGCCCAGAACTCATTATTAATTAACAGCAGGGGAAATTATGCAAGATGAAGTAATTATAAAAAGTATTAGTCATACGACTGCAGCAGGGTCTGTGATAACAGAATGAGCTATGATGTGGGGCCACAGAGAGACACAAGGATAAACAATAAATGTTAGTCGAGTATGTGCCTACAGCAGGCTCTGCACAATGACATGCTGAAAGAAAATGCAAGAAGAAGAAGTCATGTAAGAAGCCTTAAACAGCAGTTATACTGATATTCACATCTATTATATGAACAAATTTAAGGGTGGAAATGGTAACATAGCAAAGTATGAAAAAGGGGGACACAAGCAGAGGGTAGGACATAATGTGAAACTTATGGAATGAGCAGATGACAGCGTGGGAGGTAGTGTAAATATCTTTAGGGGTCAGGTGCCCATTTTATATATATATATATATATAATTAGCTGTCACTTGCAGAATTAAAAGGCAGAAAGAATTATCATAAAGGCCAGAAGACACAGATTTTAAATGTGGGTCCTATTAACTTAGAGTTGCCAAAATAATTTTTAGTTTTAGCAGGGAAGAAGCAGAGGTTGTAGAACAAATTAAGGGTGTCCCTTCAAAATCTATAAAACCTGAGAGGTATGAGGAGAAGGTAAGTGGGGAAAAGAAGGAAGGAAGGTAAGTAAGAGGAATGTAAGATGGAGAGGGGAGGGTAGGCAGAAGGGGAACACAACCAACCATAGAAGACAGACAAAACTAATGTGGGGGGGGGGCACAATGCAAAAGGACATTTTAGGCAAACAGAAGATAGGTAATGGTGTTTGGGAGGACTGGACAACAAACAACAGTGGGCATAGTCACAAAAGGCAGGGGAACACCATGATGGAGGAGGGGAACACCATGATGGAGGAGGGGAACACCATGATGAGGATGAGGTTCCACAGTTTAAATCCCTGTTGACCATGACACGAAGGAAGCTTAATTGCCAATCTATACTCCCTCACTAGTTGGCCCTGGAGAAACCAGTGTGGGGCAGGCACATGATTCAATGAGCCACCGAAGAAGGTTGTCTAGATGACTGTTGGGGGCATCTATCCAACTGGCAATCAACACCTCCACACATTTCACATACCTCTCAACCACTCCACATTTAGCAGCGCACTCTGATTTCATATCTTAAAAAAATATTGTGCTCTACAGTTCCACTTTTAACCCAGACAGGTTTGATTTCTGTCCTTTTATTGGCTCAGTTTCATAGTCAATGAAAGACTGACTTTCTGGAGCTCCTCATGGTCAAAGGGACCAATATGAGGAACTACTAGACACTTCATCCTTGTGTTATTGTTTTCTTCTGCAGGAGCTGTGTCAATGACAATTAACAATGAGTAAAAAGAAGAAAACTGGGGTTCACCTTGTAACAACTCCCTACTAGGAAGCACAAAATAGGGAGTATCTTCTGTTTTTGTGGATGTTTCTTTAAGTCATTCCTCTCAACTGCCCCAGGTTTAGTTTCATGATTTTGTCCTGTCCCTCATAATTACAGTCAAAGATGCTACAGTGTTTTATACTTCTTATCCTTCAGAAAATGCATGCTGATGCAAAACCTATCGGTCTAGTAAATTTTAAGTGAATTAGAGTATATTTAAAAATTGTTCCTTGTTTGAGCATTTGTCTCATTAATTTTGGCTTCATCTGGAATTCTTAAGCAAGGAAGATGAGAGGTATTTTGGTCTCTTTCTCATAAAATGATACGTTTTCTTGCAAATCATTGTGGATTACAGCCATGATATAATGACAGACAAGTGAGTTTCACACTTCATATCCCTCAGAAATACCTATTCCATATCATTGCTACATGCAATTTCCATGCTGAGTGTAGGTAAGGGTATGCACACTGGCAGCAACCATCTATTCTTTCACTCCGTCAATAGTCTCTAACATCATAGATATTAAGACCATTAGAATAAAGGAATACACGTTGGCTCCAGTGTCCATACCTTCATCCAGTTGTTACTGGTTTTGGAATGCAGGTTGGATATAATTTCTTTATGTTATTCTTCATGTTTGTGCATTGGACAAGTTGTTCATGAGATTACAGAGTAACTGCAACATTCATACTGCACTGTACAGCATTTCTATATATTTATTACTTATTTATCACAGTTTTATAAACAGTTTTTTGTTCTTTTGCAGACAAGTTTTTTAGCTATTTTTTGTCCCCTTTGCCTGCTATCAGAACCTCAGTCATGGTCTGCTGTCCTGTTCATCATTTCCCCTCCCCAGGGTGAGAGCTGATTAAGAGGGGCCATCAGTGAGGCAGCCATTAGTGATATACTTTTTCTTTCTTTTCTGTTATCCCTAATGAATGCACATGCTTGTTTACATCACAGAGGCTAGCATATAATGAGCTGTGTCATGCATGCCACACCTCCATGCAGCATGATAAATGGGCATTACCCCCTTGTCGACATTCAAATCTTGTGATCCCCGGTGTCCACTAGGGATTCTAATATGAAGCATGTGCTCCCAATTATGTGCCCCTCCCCTCCCCCAAAGGCAGAAGGCTTAAGCCTTGTCATTCCTCTCCTCCATGACAGCTCCAACAGGTGCTTGAACTGTTAATCAAACTCGGGTCACCTAGGTTATTATCAGAGCTATATTCATCTATGCCAGTGGAGCTAGCTGAAAAAAGCTCTATTAGTGTATAACCACAGAAGAAAGTTGTGACCTCCACAGAATGTTGTGATATTACAGATCAGTTAACCATTAGCACATAAGGAAAAGAGGATATACTGTGCAGAGTTCTACATGGGAAATGGGGAGTCAGGCAATTAGTCATTTCTAAAGCACAATGATTCAATTCTATTCATACTATAGGTTGCTATTTTCTTTTTAGTTCTGACAAACTGAGACGTTAAAAAGGATTACAAGAGAATATTTGCACATACAGATAAAGAAGTGACGATGAATCATTAAGACCTTATTACTAGACAGGCTACTCATGTTTTCTTTGCTTTGTTTTACCTGCTTAGCTATTTGAAGCTGATGCCTATATTATTCTTGTATTTGTCGTGCTTACAGTCACACTTCCTTCCCAGAATACATAATTAAATCAATGTCTACAACACACCTTCATTTTAAATGAAGCCAAGACACTGAAGAGTGACTTTGAATGAAAATTAAAACGTGGTATTTGCTAGAGGCGATGCAAATAATGCAATTCTTTGTGGAGTTCTTGCAAACAAATGTGTGTGTACTTATACAGGATATTTTTCCCTTTGCACTCATTCCATTTTGATATTGTGAATTTTTTTTTAATAATTTACTTCATACCTCTCAACTGTCCAAATTTGTGCAGAATGTCCAGATTTGTGCCTCTTATTTTTGTTCTGTTCCTCATAAAATTAATGATTTTTTTGGCAAATCACTGGGATGATCTAAGGACTGAGGTCACTAAACAATGGCATACATTTGAGTTTCTGACTTGAACTCCTTCAAAAAATGCATGTTAATACAAACCCTGTTATTCTAGCAACTTTTTAGATTTATAAGAGCAATATTTAAAATATGCGTCCCTAGTTTTGGGCATTTGTCCCCATTTGTTGGGCTTTGTCCAGATTTCTAGCACTAAGAGGTTGAGAGGTATGATTTATTTACAAGTGTAAGCTAATATCCTTGAGGAATTCAGGATACTGTACAGATACTATATTAAATGAAAGTAATGCATCTGAACTTTTTTTAAATGTCATTATACAAAATTATATCAACCTCAAAAACACACTTCTGTAGCATGGAGAGCAGACAGCTCAGATGTCACACTTAACCAGGCAAAAGTGTGTTTGTGAATTCTAAACAGTTTTGAAGAGCAAAGATTTTAAACAAATGTACCAGCAATGACATTTCCTAAAAAGGAAAAATCTGTGAATTATATTATTCCCATTTTTGAGATATTTTACATATTATGCTGATGGAAAGACCTGAGACCACACCTGAAATCTACCTGTTAAATTTTTATATTTCTAGAAATGTTCATTGTATGCTTGGGAAATATAAATAAACAGAACAATAAAACATGTCCTTCCTGAAAAGGAAAAAAAAAAAACTGTTACTATTTAGAATCAGAGACTGTCTTATTTTGCATGTAGTGGGATCTTGCCACATTTGCTTAGTTTCTGTCTTGTGTATAACTACTTTTGGGAACAGCAATTATGTCCCTGTAACCCTGAAACAGGTAAAGCAAGTATTGCAAACGGATAGATGATTGACTGGCAGTAATACAGAACAGTGCTTGCTATATATATTATGCTACCCTAATTGAGAAGAAAGCATTACTCAATCATTTTTAACATATACTTGTATTAACAGATAAAATCCGACTGTTTGTGAAATGCTATCATCCATGTATTGAATTTTGTTTGCCAAATAGCTTCTTGTAAAATTTCTTACCATTTGTAAACTTTCTATGAAAAAAAACAAGTAAGTTGTAAGCATTTTCACTCACGCGTTTTAATGTAATTCTTAATGGGGCTGAAGCAAGTTCATTGCACTTATATGGATTCTGCAATCTATGTTCCTTAAGTTATCTTACTACTGTGCCTTTTTTAATTTCTCCAAATCTTTTGGGTTTCTAATACCATGACCGGAATGGACCCCATTCCTAAGTCAAAGTATGATTAAAGTTCATAAAATCAGTATTGTTTCAATCTTTGATGTCAGCCAGAATTGCTCTTTGCAGCACCCACAATGTGCCAAGTAATGGCTCCTTGTGCAATTCGTACAGAGTTACATGTATTGGTAACATATCTAAATATGATTGCAGATTCTTTTTTATAAGACCTGTTGCTCCTACTACTGTTGGAACTGTCTGGGTGTCTTTCTTCCACATTGCTCTCGTTTCTGCCTGCAGATCCTGGTATTTTATGCCTTTGTGCCTCTCTGTACTCAAGACACTGTAATCACTGTGTGTAGTGATTTCAATGATCAATGCTACTTTTGTCTTCTTTTCTTGGACCACTATATCTGGTTTTCTCGCATCTATCCTTTGAACTGTTGGTAATAGGTGATCCCATGTGATATAGGCTTCATCATTTCCTATGATGCTTTGTGGCTCACATTTCCAGTGTTTTTCAGCTACTTTAGTATTATAATATTTGCACAATTCCCAGTGTAACAGTCTTGCCACATTATTAAGCCTTTCAGTATACAATTCTTCTGCTATTAGTATATTACAACCAGCAATAAGGTGTGCAACTGTTTCCAATTCTGTTTTACAAAACCTACATTTGTCTGTTTCTCCCACATGTTCAATGGACTTTGTAAACCAACAGGTACATAGCCCACTATTTTGAGCAGTCAATATTAACCTTTCATCTTTTTGGTTTGAATTTGCCTCTCCTTAACCATTCCTGTGTTTGATCATGATCAACATGAGGTTCTTCCAGGAGTTTTCTATACTTGCAATTATATTTATGCATTTTCCACATTGCTTGCCTTCTCATCTGATCCTGCACCTTATATTCTTTCTTTTGGGTTTTTTTGACACGTTCAGTTGTTGCCTGATTATTATCTACTTCTGGTTGGATTTACATTCCCACTTGTCATCTTAGATTTATTCTCTTCATGTTTCAAAACTTTCATTATGTTTGGGACTTGTGATGTCAGCAGATATGTATGTAGTCCCATGATTGCAGATCTATACATGTAATCAGTTTCAAGGAGGCCCATACCTCCTTCAGACCAGGGAATATATAATCTTGGTATGCACTGATTTTTATAAATCATTTAATGAGCATGAAGCATCCTTCTTGTTTTCCTGCCTAATCTATCCAAAACCTTTTGGGGCCAGTCAGTCTCTCCAAAACTGTAAGTTAGGACAGGAAGAGCAAATTGGTTTATAGCTTGAACTTTGTTCCTAGATGCCAACACTGTTTTCAGGATTAATTTAAGTCTTCTAAAGTATTCCTTACTAAGTTTTATTTGCATTTGTTCATGTTTTATAAATGATCCTTCATCAATTCCCAAATATTTATACACTCCCTCTTGCTCAAGTTCTTTTATATGACATTCTTGACCAAAACTGATGTTTTCTCGGTGCTGCAGCTTTCCTGCTTTAAAGGTTGCTTTTGCACATTTATCAAGACCAAATGACATTCTTATATCATCTGGAAAAGTTTTGACCACTTGCAGTTGTGCTTTCAGTTCCTCATCTGATGAGCTATATAGTTTTAAATCATCAACAAAGAGAAGATGAGAAGTCTTTATACTTTGTTGCTTTCTGGGAGCCAAATTATAGCCATGACCTAATCTATTAAGCAGACAGCTTAATTAGTTAAGGGCAAGGCAAAAGAGCAACGGTGACAGAGATTCACCCTGGAATATTCCCCTTTGGATTTTTATCCCTGGAATAATAATTTGTCCTTTATCATGGCTTAACTGCAAAGTAGTTTGTCACTGTTTCATGGTTGCTGTACTGTAATGTAGTTTATCAGTGTAGGGTGTATCTTAGACATTTCTAATCACTCTTTTATCCATGAATGTGGGATACTGTCAAATGCTTTTTTGTAGTCAATACATGCCATGCTTAGAGTTTTCTCTTTTTTACAGTTCTCCATATGACTTTTTTATTGGCCTTTGTTCTATTGCCATAATTGGGCTTTCTACTAAATTTTATGTGCCTATGAGATTCTATGTATGGTCACACAGGTGTGCATGCTTGTGTGTGCCTATGTGTGTGTGTATTGCGGAATGTTGTAGGAATTTGCCTCAACATACCTTTCTTTTTTGTATTTACTTTCTCATGGACACCCTGAGTGGGGTCATATGCCACAGCTGTGGTTGCTGTCCCCAGAAAGCACTGTGCCTTTAAAGTTACTCCAGGCAAATAAATTGGAGGAAGACAGAAAGATAATGGGAGCCATCTGCAGGAAGAGCTATTTCAGGCCCATCGTGTTGCAAATAATCGAAATTCCACATTCAAGGCCTCTGGAGGGAGCCTGTTGATGAGTTCCTGAGAATATGTGTGTGTGTGTGTGTGTGTGTGTATGACAAGGAGGGAGACTGTCACTATATTACACTTAAAGAAGAGACAGTGTTGCTTATATTGCAAGGCTGATGGATTCACCCTGTCTGCTGGGAAAAGGAATTCCTGTAGGCATAAAACTTGAATTGTGTAAGTATTGACTTTTACTTTGGAAAAGCCTGCATAATGGAATACTATAATTGTGAACTGAGCTTATAACCTTATTATGAAGTGAACTTTGCAATCTGGTGAATAGACTTTTGTATTGTTTTCTGTTCCTCTTTTTCACTGGCTGCAAGAAAACTTGATTTTAATTATCCTTGTACATACACTTAGCTTTTTCAAAATTAAAGTTGGTTAGAAGACTGCTTTGCTTCTCAGTGCAGCAGGAATATTTATACTGATCACTTGCAACAGGCAGAAAAACAGATTTTAATAAACTGTAATTATGTGAAGCTACATGGAATGTGCCCAAGGTGATTTTTCTCTCCCCATTTGTCGCTCGTCCCTCTCTAGTATAGATGATGAATAGGCAGGGTAGTTCGTTTATATGCTTTATTACATAGAAACACATCAGGATGGGTAGCAACTTTACAAAATGTAAACAAGCTGATTAACTGACAGACTATACAGACATACATGCTTGCATCTCAACAGCTTACTATAAAATGGCAGCCAGGCATGCACGTGCTCAGTATTTATACACTTGTGCAAGCCCCTACGAAGCTTCTTAAAGGCATACATACATATTGATCTACATCAACCCTCTTAAGTAGATTGCAATAATATAGACATCAGAAACAAATACAATGCCCAAGTTGCATTGTATCTATAATGGGTCTAGGACTATCCACTGAAAGCACATTTCACTGAAACACATTTGACTGTGCACAATTCATTGAAAACACAATTCACTGAAACACATTTCAATGAAAGTTATATATGGCCTTTTCCCCATTATAGTGTGACCCTGGAGTTAGAATATATAGTAAAGGGAGGTGTGATGGGCACCACCCCCCACTTTGGGGGTGTGGGGGGTGTAGCCCCCCCCACCTATTTTAAATATTTTGAACTATACACATGGATACTTGAAATTTCAATAAATTACTCTTTTCTAAACTTAATATATATCCAAAATATGTGGGGGGCTACTCCCCCACACCCCCCAATGCGGGGGGCGGTGCCCCCTACATCCCCCTTACTATATATACTAACTCACTACAGTGAGGAAAAGGCCATATATAACTTTCAGTGAAATGTGTTTCAGTGAATTGAGTTTTCAGTGAATTATGCTTTCAGTGATTTCTGCACAGTCATTTGACTTTCAGTGAAATGTGCTTTCAGTGAATAGTCCTAGACCCATCTGTAACATGGTCTGGAAATGCGACTTGATCTTGTAATATAGCAATCAGAACTAGGTTTAGCAACAGAGACAGTCTTCGGTGAACAACTCATATCAGGAAGTTTGGGATTCATCTCAGGAACAAGGATATTTACTGGAACATCCACTGGAACTCACTGTTGGATAGATTAGATATTAAAACAAGAAGGATGCTTCATGCTCTCCAAATGATCTATAAAAATCAGTACATACTAAGATTATATATTCCCCATTCTGAAGGAGGGATGGGCCTCCTTGAAACTGATTACCTGTACAGATCTGCAATTGTGGGACTCCACGCATATCTGCTGACCTCACGAGACCTAAACGTAGTGAAAGTTTTGAAACATGAGGAGACTAAATCTAAGATAACTTCCCTTCTTAATCTAGCAGAAGCATATCAGCATTAAGCAGGAATGGAAATCAAACCAGAAGTAGATAAAAATCAGGCAGCAAATGAATGTGCAAAAAAAACAAAAGAACTAATATAAGGTGAAGGATCAGATGAAAAGGCAAGAAATATGGAAAATGCTTAAATATAGTTGCAAGTATAGAAAACTTCTGGAAAACCTGATGTTGATCAGGAATGAACACAGGAATGGTTAAGGAGAGGTGAATTCAAACCAAGAGATGAAAGGTTAATATTGGCGGCTCAAGACAGTGGGCTATGTACATGCTGGTTTAAAAAGTCCATTGAACATGTGGGAGAAACAGACAAATGTAGGTTTTGTAAAACCGAACTGTAAACAGTCGCACACCTCATTGCTGTTTGTGACAGACTAATGGCAGAAGGACTGTATACCGAAAAGCACAATAACGTGGCAAGACTGTTGCATTGGGGATTGTGCAAACATTATGGTACTGAAGTGGCTGAAAAGCATTGGAAGCATGAGCCACAAAGCATCATGGAAAATGATGAAGTCTGCATCACATGGGATCATCTATTACCAACAATTCAAAAGATAGATGCTAGAAAACCAGATATAGTGGTCTAGGAAAAGAAGACAAGAGTAACATTGATCATTGAAATTGCCACACCCAGTGACTACAGTGTCTTGCGCACAGAGAGACACAAAGTTATAAAATATCAGGATCTGTAAGCAGAACCAAGAGCAATGTGGAAGAAAGATACCCAAATAGTTGCAATAGTAGTAGGAGCAACAGGTCTTATAAAAAAAAAGTCTAAAATCTTATTTAGATAGCTACCAATACATGTCACTCTGTACGAACTGCAGAAGGAGTCATTACTGGACACATTGCGGGTGCTGCGAAGAGCACTTTTGGCAGACATCAAAGAGTGAATCAATACTAATTTCATGAATGTTAATCGTACTTTGACTTAGGAATGGGGTCCATTACTGTCATGGTATTAGAAACCCAAAAGACTTGGAGAAATAAAAAAAGTGAGATAAAGAGCCCTTCTCACAGGTTAGATGTTGTGGTACAGACTTGGACACCTGCATCAAATGTTTCCACTTCCACCTAAACTCTAATCATTGTAATTCCACAATGTACAATCTCAGCTCTGGACATACACTTTTCATGACTCCAATCTGATCATAACCTTTGCACGTTTGCATTCTCACTGTCTCTCCTTCACTTAGTGGATTGAGCAGTTTGCTGGATTTATCGTAATAAGACTTCTGGGCTAGCTGTTTCTTTAATAGATGGGCTTTCACTGATCTGTTATTCTTAGCACTTTGAACCAATAAACTACTACTGACTGGTAATGTGGTTCTGGTTTGTCCTGACAGAAGTCTCTGGGCAGGTGAACTAATATGTTTATCATGAAGAATATTTCTGAGATTCAAGAGATTCAGGAAAACATCACTATTATCTCATTGCGACTTCTCTAGTAACTGTTTCACAGTTTGAACTGTTTGTTCTGCCAAACCATTTGACTGTGGGTACTCAGGACTACTCATAACATGGATAACATCCAACTCTTTGGTGAATCTTTTGAATTGCTGGCTAGTAAACTGTAAAGCCATTGCCAGAAATAACTTTTGGTGGACTACCATGGACTGAAAAATAATGTGTCATCTTAGTAATGACAGTACTGGATGCTAGGTTAAGAAGTAAGTTGATCTCGGACCAAATTAGAATAAGAGTCTAAGAACACCAAGTAATTTTGACCATTCCATTCAAAAATGTCAGTGGCTATTGTCAACCAATGTAGTTCAGGAATCTTGTTTAACTGAAGTGGTTCTTTCTGTTGATGTGACTTTGAGAACAAGCTGAAAGTACTGTCTCAATGTCTTGTGACATAAAAGGTCAAAATACTAGTCCTCTCTCCCTTCTTTTGGTAGAATCAGTTCCTTGGTGGCCATGATGCAAGATAGCAATATATTCTTGTTGCAAGGACTTTGGAACAATCACTTTGAACCTTTCATGACAATATCATTGTCAGATAAAATCTCATCTCTGAAAGAAAAATAAGGTTGCACTTCTTGAGGTAAACTAGATTGCTTTGATGGCCATCCTCGATTGATAAAGAGGTTGAGCTTCTGTAGAGCAGGATCTGTGGCTCTGCAATTTCTAAGCTCATCAAGACATGTGGAAGGAAAAATTCTCACTTTCATGACTTCAAAATCAAGTTTCTCATTTTCATACTGTTCAGTGGTATTTCTGGGCTATCTGGATAATGTATCAGCAAGATAAAGAATTTTGCCTTTTGTGTAGACAAGAATGAAACTGTACTTCTACAATCTTAACAGTATATGTTGCAATCTGGCTGGAGCTGTATGCATAGGCTTTCTCAAAATAGTAGCTAGAGGCTGGTGATCTGTTTCACACTGGATAGGTCTACCGTAAAAATAATCAAGGAACTTTGAACATCCAAATACAATTGCCAAGAGTTCCTACTCTGTCTGAGCATACTGCATTTCAGTTTGGGTTAGAGATCTGGATGCATAGGCAACAGGATGACCCTCTTGAAGAATGACTGCACCAAGACCAAATTTTTAAGCATCATAGGAAATAGTAACTGGTTTGTTATCGCATAATCTGAGAGTTGGTGGACTGGCAACTGTTTCATGACATCAAATGCTCTTTGGTGCTGTTCCAACCATGACCAGAATACATATTTATGTGTCAGCTCTCTAAGCGGTGCTGATAGTTGGCTCAAATCTGGAATGAACTTGTCTAGATTCCAAGGTCAATTAGTTTTGGGCTGCAAGGATGTGCTGCAATGTTTTCAGTTTTAACTTAGAACTTGCTTTTTTTATTCAAATGTTTCAAGAAAGGGGTTACCCCCAAGACTTTCTTTTTAAAATTAGTGAAGAAATGTAAGAAGAGTAGGGGACAAGATTTAAACCAATATTAGGGGAAACATCATCAGGATTCCATAATGACCTTAGAGTTTTGAATATATCTCACATCCATAGTATTATTGTTTCTTTTGGTGGTTGTGCTAGGGACATTAAATATATTATTAGTAAAAACTGGATAATTTTTAAAAGTAATCCTGAAATCATTGAAGCCCTTGGTGCACTACCCCACTTTGTATACCAGACAGGAAAGAATTTTAAATTTTTGCTTGAACGCATCAAAATGAACCGATCACTTCAAACTAAGGGAACTAGCCATTGTGGGTCAAGTAAACAATGTAGTTATATTTTGAAAGGAAATGGAGTTACTCTATAAGAGTTGGCAATGAACATTGTGTTCAAGGAAGGTAATTGTGCCACTAAAGGGACAATGCATATAGCTGTATGTCAGCAACGTGAGTATTTTTACATAGCTAGAACAGAGTGACAGCTGAGGAAGAGGATATATGCCATTTCTAAGGGCAATGTTAACAATGCATTTTAAGCATTCTCAGAAATGTCCAGGTTTTAAAAATTTTAAATTTGGAATTTTAGATATTATTCCAAGAAACGCTAGGGGAGGCTGGTGGGAGGTGGAATTAGAAAATAAATAATTGTTTTTGCAATTTAGACAATGTCACAGCAGTACCAGGGCTAAATGTGAATTTATCTATTCTCCTTGTTCTAAAATTCAGAGCACAACAATTATAGGTGGTTAAGGTTTTTGAAATGATTGTAAAAAATTTATCATAGTTCAATTCTGAAATACATTTTTTAAAGGGTAGGCTGGAAGAATGGTATTATTGAAGAGGGTATATTTTATATTTCACAATTTAATGTGTGGAGGTCTTTTATTCATCTTATTAACATATGTATACATTTCAAAGAATGTAATTGTATTATTTCATTTAACAATACTATTTTACATTTTATTTAAAACTGCTTAAAGAATTTTGGATTGTGATGGTTCACAATGAAGTTTTTGTATTAAGTTTATTGTTTTCAAGTTTAGGTGGAAATTTTAGAGTATGGAACCTTTAGGAAACAATAGAAGTATATTTTATGAATGTAAGGTAATTAACTAATTAATTGAGTGAAATCTTGTGATCTATTTAAGCACATCTCACCAGTAGTATAATGGTTCTGAAGAAGTCCCAATAACAGAGGGATGCAATCACTTGACCTGTCTTTAATGTTATTTGGAATAAACATTTTTTTTTACTTCACAAACAGGTTGGATAATTTGCCATACTGAATGTGTTGGACTGCTGCTGTTTTTTTCACTAAATGGTAACCTTGTGGTTTATTAGTCTGAGTTTGGTCACAATGTGTACACTGTTTGTTTTATTAGTAATATTATTAACAGTTGTAAAAAAGTCATATCCCCATATGACATAAATATCCAGGCAAATTTAAAGATAAAACTTTATGGCAGAAATATAAAGTTAAAGAAGAGATATTATAGAATCTTCAAAAGGCCTTCAAAGTGTGGCCAGGATTCATAAACAATGCCCACAGTTGCACAGGGATAGCATATGCTTAAACCATACTAGAGTTATGTGCAGTTTTATAAATGGAGACATAACCAATGGAGTAGCGCCATGCACTACAGTGTGCCTGCAGACGTCCATGTACACAGGAGGTATGCTGATGGAAATGCACACAATAGTTTGTGAACAAGGACTTAATGAAGTCAGTACAAGTGTCATTATACCACACCATACCAATACCTACAGCCTAGTACCTGATGTCCAAAGAAGGGTAACATGCTGCTTAGTATAACATAGCTGACTAACAGTATCACAATTATTTGGACTGATACTTCATGGAATAGTTAAAAACCCAAAAGAGTTGCATGCAGTGCCAATTCCCAATGTGGAGTCCAGTGCACTCATGCATATTTTCACAACTTCATATGGCCCACCTTGCAGACAGTGGTACTGCTGAACTCCATCCAGTGAGAACTTCAGCAGTATCCATTGTATTCATTAGTACAATATGTTAAATAATCAGACTCTGCATGAATGAAAGTATTGGCCAAAACTTTTAAGAATCACTCCTTGCCTCAAATGCAATGAACTGCAGACTATAGGTATGATACAAAGAACAACTGGCTGTGGCCAGGACAGTTAGCGGCTATAAGCCTGCATGCAGTTTACAAATATTTCCCAAATGCTTTCAAACTGCCATCTTTTGAGTCCTTTGTAATAAACTTGACTACCAATGTCAAATACAGCATAACTCTGATTTCACAAAATGGCTATTAACAGAAATTCTGGTACAATACTGTACAAGGAAAGAGGTAAAAATCTATGACATCAGTCTGTCAGATTCTTTTTTTCTGAACATGCGTTCTGCAAAGAGCACAGTCCTGCTATTCCTTCATACACCTTCTAAGATGTACAGATTTTTGTCTCATATTTTCATCTGTTTTTCATAAAATGTGCGTGTTTTTAGAAAATTGTTGAGGACTGAAGTCACTATATAATGGAATACATTTAAATGTCAGACTTCATATACTTTCAGAAAATGTATGGTGATGCAGAACCTGTTATTCTTGCATCTTTCTAAGTTGATAAAAGCAATATTTAAAATCTGTCTGTGATTTTGGGCCTTTGTCCCCCCATTAATTTTAGCTTTGTCAAGATTTCTTGCACTTAGAGGTTGAGGGCATGTCTGTGCCCCTACCCTGCCTGTGCAAATGATAATGACTGTGTCACACCCACTTTTTAACCTGTGTGAGTAAGGTATTGCCTGATGGAAAGTGTGGCCAGTCTGTGTTGTGTATTGAATATTCAGGGTGTGATAATAAATACTTCAGTCTTAATCTGACAATTTATTAAAGATGATTTGGCAGAGAAAGTAATAAGAAAAGAGGAAAAGAGACCATCCAGCAAAGGGACAAATGGATTGCAAAAAAGAAAAACTGTGAGAGGCAGGCATGACTGTCAAAGAAGGTAGGACAGTGGCACTGAATCAAGAGAGGTGGAGACAATTAACCCAACACCCCAACTCCATGTAAGCAAAATTGGGAAAAAGGGTTTTGATGATGATAATGAGTCTTAATCTAGGTTGTCTGCGCCACAGCTGTAGATCAGACTTCCAATCTTTTTGCCAGTGTCACAGTGAGACTCATGTGGCTTTATTGAACACATTTAACTTGGAATGCAATTCAGTAAAAATTAACTTGCCAAAAAACACTTTTGCTAATCAGAAAGAAGGATGTTTAGAGGGAGATAAGCCTCGCTGCATTTCCCATGTGTGGGGAAATGCCCACAACTTCTATATCAGCTCCAAAGTTGCACAGTACTGGGGAAAAGTGTAACATTCTTGATTAACAAAAGACATTTTTAGACAATTTACTTTGAGTGAACAACATTCAGCAGTAAATATTTCATCAACTTGACAGATTTATACTACAATGTATCACATTTGCCTTTGCCTTGCATGGGATGCCATTGTAGCCAGTTTTTTTTTCTTGATGATTTTGGATCTGACTCTTCATCTAGTACAGTGACAAGCCTCTCAGGCAATAGAGTTATTACCCTGTTATGGTATATGTTTGCATATTACCATATTATGTAATATGAAACATACAGTGAATATTTGGCTGCAGGTCAAAGGTGCATAGTCTAGTGCACCGCCAAATGTTTGGAACTATGGAATCATCTCTTTCGGAGTCCAAACACATGTTTAACAATGTTCTGTGTCTGTGAATGTGTGATATTGTATGCCATCTAAGTCATCATTTGGTTTCAGATGGGGTCATCATCCTCAGTTCAAGTACGTAGCCAGTATCACCTGCAACACACACCATTGGACATCATTATATGAAGCCTACTACCTGCTTGAATGGGAATCATATATACTGGTCTATATACCTGACAATATGTGTACCTACCATCTAGATGACCCTAGTCTTCCAGCACAAAAAGATGGAAGATGCTGCATATGTGTGCCAGATGTGAGAATCATTGTATGTTCCTGTGTGGAACACAGATACATTGTATATGTAAAACCCTGTGCATTGAAAACAGTCTAGCAGTTAATGGAGTGGTCGCCCTTCCAGCTGATGTACCAAACACTTGAGTTAGAGCTCACAGGGTACCTGTCTCTTTATCCAAGAGTATTATTTAATGAAACTGCACTACATTTAAATCAACTCTGCTACTATCCAAAGGACTGTTTTGATTTATTTTCATAAATATCTTGGCCTGCTTTACTGTTGCTATTTTTTAAATCTCAATTTCTAATATTTATTTAAGATATTTATTTAAAAGATTTTATTCTATGTGTGTAACTATTTTTTATGCAATTGCTCACTCATTCTAATGTTGTTTTGATTTTTCATAACAAATTTGATCACTGAATACAATGTTTTATTTTTACAGTGGATTTTACCTGGATAGCTGTCACAGGTGACTACTCTTTTATATTGCCTCTATTTCTGATTATTTTGATATTTACAACACCATCTAATTGTTTCATCCTAGATTGATTTTACTGGTTGATACTACATTTAACATTTTAATTATGGCTCTGTATTAGGACAGATAATTATTGTTGGCTTTATTCCCTTTTGTTTTACCCTTATTGCCTGCACCTACTTTTCATCTCTGTAGATGTTTTCACTGCTGTGGAAACATAGTGGTGGTCACTGTGACTGACCATTGTTATCTTTCTTGGATGCATACTAGTACTATGTCAAGAGGGACCAATATAACTTCCCTGAGGGCAACAGTCTAATAGTACATCCCCATAAACCACCAAGGGCAGGGCCCCTCTCTGCTTTGACCCCTCTTAGAGCTCTGCATTGTAATGTGAGGTCAATGCACAACAAGCCAGGTATTATTTCTGACCTGTTGTGCTTAGCATGCTATAAAGCTGACTCCAAGAGTTCATAGATTTCCCCATCAACTCAGTAGTGGGTCCTCAACACATTGTTGTGTTGGGTGACTTTAATGTCTGAGTTGATGACAAAGAATGTTTCATGCTCGCAAATTCAATTGTATTATGAATTTTTTTTGGATTGCTTAGATTATTGATGCTGCAACACAGACACACACACACACACACACACACACACACACACACACACACACACACACACACACACACACACATAGGCATACACTGGATTTGGTCTTTCCAAAAGATTTGGTTACTATAAACCTGGAGGTGGAACCAGTGTTATGGTCAGGCCATATCCTAGTTCAGTTTGGCTTAGGCTTGCTATGTCATAGTCCATATGATTTTGAACTGAAGGCAGTTTGCAATATCTCTAATGAGAGGTGTCAATCTTGGTTTTATCATTCTCTGCACACCACCTGGAGAGCTGGGCTCAGACTAGTGTTACTGGCGTAGAGTGGGATTGTGGAGTGACAAGACTGACTTTGATGAATATTATGCTACACAGCAAGCAGAGATTTCATGTAAAAAGTCAGAATTCCTGGCAATGGAAATCCCTTTAGTAGCTGATCTACCAGCTGCTCATTTTCAGGTAGTAGACTGACTGTGTAGTGCAGCCTGATTAGACACCAGAAGAACCTTACCTACCACAGAATGTGAGGTTGATCCTTGATTGCTCTCAGATACAGTTTCCCCATTAGATCTGCTCTTCCTCTGTCTGACTCCAATGGTGACATAGTATTGTGAAGGCTGCCAGCCTAGCAAGATTGAATTTTGAAAATAATTCTGTCATTGTACATAGTAATATGAGTCAGATGCTTGTGTAACAAATGTAAGAAATTTGTGTTATGTTCTGAGCTTGAAAAATGTAACCACAGTGCACCCTGCTGGAAGAAAGCTGAAAAGTAAAGCATTTTATGACTGTTTCATCTCAAGCTGGGAGACAGGATGTCTGGGCTGCAAATTATTTCTATTGTTTTAAGACAAGAGATAATTGCTAGGTTTTACATGTAAAGTGTATTTTATTGCTGTGGCTTCCTGCAGGTGCAGATTACAAAACGAAATGTTAAAATTTTAAGTTCTGTGAGTCTGGGAAACTTAAGTAGAAGTGTCAAGAATTATGTAATTTGAAATGATTCAGCAGTACTGTGTATTATCAATTTAAGGACAAAGAAAGAATAACATTTTGTATTTTGTTCTGGAGCTGACAACAACTCACTATCACTTTGCTTTGCTCTGTAAGTAAAGTTATTTAGATCTTAGTATTTTTTGTAGAGATAGAGAGGAATGTAGCCAAATTAGTCTAGCTATTGTCTGTATTTATGCAAGACTATCCTACAATATCTTTAAAGTATTTTCCTGTGATCTCTGAACTCTCTGTTAGCACTGTGTTGAATTGATGAGTATTGTCTTGTGTTTTTATTATTTATTATTAAATGTTTTTAAACCTTTCAACTATGGCTGCTTTGTTTAGAGATAATTTAAACTCTTAAGAGTACTTACATGTATTTGGTGATACTGTACTAAGCCACTCTAGAATAGCCTTAAACATTTGGTCACACTTACTATTTGGATAAGAGTAATATTACACAGTGGAATTGGTCACCCTTTGGGAAGGGCCTTTATAGTAGATGATAAAGAGTAGTTGGTGGCAGTGGATTACTACCTTACAGCTTGGGCAGAAGGGGGCATAGCTAGTGAAGCTGTGCCAGCCTTCCCCAGGAGTGTCTGTGTGTTTGTATATAACTCATATCTCAAAGTGTGTGCGTGTCAGCTACGTGAGCAGGGATACAAAGCACTGGTTGGACAGAGAGGGTACTGGAGGTTTTGGCTTAACTGCTTGGCAGAGATCTGACCCCTATAGCTGTGCCAGTGGGGGCTTTATTGGGGATCTGGAGAGAAAGGGAGAAACCAGCCCCAGACTGACTGTGATATATGTGTGCTCTTAAGGGAAATTGTACTTTTCTGTGTGTGTACTTGTTATTCTCCCAATGTGGACACCCTTCACTGGTGCTAGTGGTGAAGACTGAGGCTCCTTGATTGCTGGGCCAGTGCATGGGTGTCACAAGTATTTCCTTCTTTCCCTTTAACCCTGACTTGGTTGGTGTTCAATATCCCCAGTTTTGATGATTTCACTGTTGTTGTCTCTAGTGTGTGACCAGCACCATGCAGACTGGATCCTTGTCTGTCTGGGCTAGTTTTGATTAGTTTTGATGTGCTAGGGTCTGGTGATTTTTTTTGGAGCTTAGTAATCTCCTTGAGGGATGGAGCATTTCCCATAGCCTTGGAACCATTTCTTGATCTCAGCAATTTAAATACGTATCATTCAATCTCTAATCACATTTTTTGATAATATTGAGAAAATTGTTTGTAACTACCTACGTTAGGTATCTGTCTTAATGATAGTGAACTTATGGATCCTTTCGAGTCAGTCTTTTTCATACTTACCACATCACTGAAACTGCCCTCATTGGAGTTGCTATTGATCGCATTATGGCAAGAGACCAGTGCCATTATATAGTATCTCTGCAGCTTCTCTCACAGTGGATCAAGGAATTCTAAAAGAATCATTGCAAACTTATTGTTTGGTCTCTGCTACAGTTTTTGACTGCATTATTTCTTCCATGTCTAACCTTACACATACAGTCTTCTTTGGACTCAGCTCTTCATCACAGTAGCATCCTGAATGCAGAATTGCAAAGGTTCTGTTCTGGACACTTTCCTCTTCACTGTGTACATACACATGCACTCTTCAGAAGATCTACTGAAGGAAATGGGCTTATCCTACCAAATATATGCTGATGACACTCAAATCCATTTGTCTTTTCCCTTGGATGAGATGGCATAGATTTATTCCCTGGATGATGATCTTGAAACCATACATACACGGCAAAATCAAAATCAATTAAAATTGAACACCACAAAGACTGAGGCCTTGGCTGTTCATGCAACTCTGAGAGATTCCTCTGCCATCCTATTGCCAAATTATATTCTGTATGGAGCTGATAAGTGTGAATGTGTCCATAAGGCATGGATTCTCAGTATTATTCTTGACTCACAGCTGACATTTCAGGGCCAGATGCCAACTTTAGTTAAGTCTTCTTGTTTCCATCTGAGAAATATTTCCAGTATTAAACACCTAACACCTCAGGCTGATCTGTCAGCTGTTATTTATGTCCCTGTCTCCTCTAGGCTGGATTACTGCAATGCCCTCTTTGTATAAACATCTAAAAATGAACTTGATTGTTTACAGATGGTGCAGAAACTAGGCTGTCCTTTCAATTCCTAGTGTAAGTGTTTGTTAGAAGGGAACTCACTTGGTGGAGATAGCAAATAGCCTTAAATCCAGGTATTCCCTTCTCCCTCCCTGTTCCAAAGCAGTCAATCACCGCAGACACATCAGACTTTTTTGGGGGAACACCTTCAGGAGGGATAAAAGTGCAAGGTGTGTTGGACACCAAGGACAACTGCAGTAACATAAATAGAAAAGAGATGCTTATGCTGATCATGGCACTTAACTCTCTGAATCATCTTTTTTCCCCAGGACCTTTTCAAGTTTTTATAGGCAGTATCACAGTCATGTGGTACATCAACAAGCAAGATGGAACCAGGCTGTACTCCCTTTGCAGGTTAGCCATGTTAGCTTGGGGATAAAGCTTCACAGCACAGTCTTACCCTACCGGTATCTTACACCCCACCAGAGCAAAACTGTATTTCAGACAAGCTGAAATGGCAAGGGCAGACTCTCATGAATGGAAACTAGATAAGGGGGTCTTCCAAGATTTGATCCATCTGTGGGGAATTCCTTAAGTAGACCTATTTGCCTCCTCTCTGAACAATTAGCTGATAAGATTCTGCTCTAGGACTACATGCAAGAAGTCCTGGAAGACAGATGCTGTTTATTTTATTTTCATTGGGCAGGAGTGTTCATGTATGCTTCTGCACTCTTTCCACTAATATCCATGGTACTTCTAAAGATTCAGAAGGAATCCCCCAAGATCATTTTGGCAATTCCCTTCAGGTCCAGACATCAGTGGCTCTCCCTTCTTTTGGAAATGGCCAGTGGCAATTAACACAAGCTTCCTCAAAGAATGGATCTACACACACAAGATCAGGGGCGTTTAATACATCCTGACTCCAATCGACTTCAACTGACTGCCTGGATGATAGGGTCTTAATTCCCTTTAGACATCTGTTTGCTGAGGATGTACAGCAGGTACTAATGGAGGTAAGAAAGCCTAATACTGGATCAAATATTATGGAAAAAGTTTTCTAGTTGGTGCCAACAACATAACCAGCACCCATTCAGGGCTAGTTGTTCTCCAGGTTTAAAATATTTGTGTGAGTTGTTATCCTATGGCTTTCTTACTCCTCCTTCAAGGTTCATTTATTGGCCATTTCTGAATTTCTGCACATGGATCCTTCTCTTTCAATGCATTCTTATTTCAGAATGTTTTTGAAAAGGGTTTTACATAAGAGACCTTCAAGAAAACTGGTGGCCCCTCCTTGTGATCTTACTTTTGCGATAGAGAAGGTAACACTTACTCCATTTAAACCAGTGAATCGGGCTGTCATGAGATTCTTAACATGGAAAACAGTTTTACTGATTACTCTGACCTCTGCAAGAAGAGTATCTGAGTTGCAAGTTCTTATGGTGAATCAACCCTGTCATTTTCCATGGAGGCAGAGCTTCTTTGAGAAATGATCCTTATTTTCTGCCAAGCGTGATCTGCTAGTTTAGTTTAAGTTAAACTATTCATCTCTTTGTTTTCTTTCCTGAACCTAAATGTAAGTGGAAAATGATACTGCATACACTGGATGTCCACAGACAACTCAGGATCTATCCTGACAGAACCAAAGCTTTCAGATCTTCAGATCAGTTGTTCATTTCTACTCTACCAGGGCCTTGACTTCATCAATGGCCTTTTGGAAAGGGTTGGATTTTAGAAATATTCTAGGAGCAGCAACTTTGTCCTCTGTACATACTTTTACAAAACACTACAAGTTGATTCCTTCTTTAGATTTAGATTAGGCATTGCTAGGACCATTCTCCAGGGGTCCTCAACTGTTCTCTTTCCACCTCCCAAAATTTAGTAAGCTAAGGTAATCTACCCATGTAGCTAAGGCTACTGCAGCATTGATCAATATGATGGATATAGCACAGTTATTAACAGCAGATGTTCAAATGATCACTGCTGGAGTAGCTGCTCCCTTCGTCCATCCCCCATGTCCTTTTGTGTGTTGTTTATGCCAGGGTGTAAATTCTTAATTTTTGCTGTTCCTAGCATCGTCCTTTCAGATCTCAGCCTCCTCCTCTCTGTTGGCATGAAAGCTCTGAAGATTGGCACCCAAATCTGTCTTTTTAGTCAGCTCAGATCAAGCGGGTGATTGTTTTGGGTCATGGAAGGTACTCTGAAGCTTTGGAAGCTATCCAGCTGTTAAATCCTTGGCAGGATATAACCCATATATCTAAAGCTACTGCAACAGTGGTCACTCAAACATCTACTGCTGTGGTAAGCTTATGTAAGCAACTGTACTTTCAATTTCCACTGCTAATCATATTCATTGTGAAACATTATGGACTTCAGAAACACACAAGGACTGACAATAGTACTCATCAAATGATCATCATAAAAAACAGCTGGGAAAATCATTCATGAATCTGAATCCTCATAACTGAATAAGTAAAATTACAAACACCTTTGCTTTAAGCAATACTGCCTACAATTCCTGTAAAACAAAACTCAGACATAAAAGTTCTATGCAGCATACTGGTGGACTCATTTAAATAAAACCACCACTACCACCACCCCCTCCTCGAGAGCTAGAACTACCCAATGCCAAAATTATATGTCACACAGACTGTAATGAAGTGAATCCAGACCAGCTATGATGATTCCTCACACCTCAGCATACAGCATTCATATATAATAACAAGGACACTGGTGTATATTTGTTGCCACCCTCCCCAACCATAATTTATCAAACAAGATGGTGGCTTGGCTGATAAAGAATTTGTCTCCCCTCCCTACAAACAATTACATTGACAGTGGCTGTGGGTGTCCAAACATGAAAGTGCTAGCAACATATGGAGTCATAATCAAGCACTATATACTGCAAATGTCCTAGTTGGTTGATTGCTAGAAGGAAACACAGAAAGAAACCAGTGTGCATGATTTCCACTTTTTTAATTACATTTTTTTCGAAATGGTGCTATGGCACGCTTCCCACAGGTTGCATTTACACTACAGTGTACATTGCATAAGCTGATAATATCCATACATAATGTACCTGCCTTAGGTTCTACACTTTTGTTTCAGTGGCATGCCCACAGTGACCATGCCATACTATGGTGAAATATCCTCTGCTTCCACTGGAACCGTACATTGTTGAACTTTACTCTGTGTGCTGCTGTGCTGTGCTATTCTGCACTGTGAAAATATGTTGCTTCTACCATGCTTTCCTTTAACGTAGTATACAGTGCGCACATTTTACTGGAGAAAATGCAGAAAGGGTATAAATATGGCAAGGGATATACATGGAAGCAGCTATTCTCAAACAAGAATTGTAGATACATGGTTTACATTAGAAAGTTGTGGAATCATAAACAGCATGGAAATTCAAGATTAGTAGGACAGACATATGTCTATGAAGCTCCACTATAAAAAGTCCAGATGAAACTACCATCCACTAAAGGTAATGCTGACTTTGTTACACAGATTCATTAAGCAAAATGAAAATCTCAATCATAATAGGCATTTATTAAAAATCATACCTTCATTTCGTTCTATTTTCTGGCACACAACAAATCACCTTCAAATTGACTTACATCTCACTTTTTTCCACTGGCTGTTTTTCATTAACACTCACTTGGGGGCAGCAGCATGGTGATAATTATATTATTAATCACTTTCTCATAAACAATTATTGGTGATACGTTGCTAGAAGCCAGAGAAATCAAGTTTTTAACAGGAGCAAACAGACTGACTAAATTAAGCTTTATATATACATATATATATATATATATATATATATATATATATATATATATATATTCATATATATATATATATATATATATATATATATATATATATATATATATATATATATATATATTCATATATATATATATATATATATATATATATATATATATATATATACAAACACACACACACACACACACACATATACACATATGTGTATATATATATATATATATATATATATATATATATATATATATATATAAACACATTGCCTTATACGTTGAATGCAGTAATATTCTTTAATTAGATCAGAAATCTGAAAGGGAAATTGTGAATGTAACTTGTTGTCAACAACCAACAGAGTGATCAACCAGCAATGGGCCATAGCAAATTTGCTTGCAGAAAAAAAAAAAAAATCAAGTTCCATGACACCAGATTACAGTCCTGCTCAATCATGTTAAATAAAATGGCAGCATATGGACTTGTGTCTGACTATGGCAGTAAAATGCATTGATACAAATTCCCAAAGGGGAGGGGTGTGGGTCACATCAGACTTAGACAATTTTAGCACCATTAACCCAATCAATACTCTATATAAAAGCACAAAGACAGTCATAATAGTGCTTATCCAAAATCCAACAAGAGACCTTCATCTGCTAATTATGAAACATTTTGTGCTATTTAGGGGGAGATCCCACTGTTTGTAATTTTGTTGCATTCTGTGAAAAGGTGAAAGCAGCAACTGATGAAGAGGACGATGTATACTGCTTATCTTGACCTCGTGGAGGTATTCAAAATTGTACATCATAAGACAGCAATTGACAAATGAAAAGCATTAGATGGTTGTTGATTGAGTTTGGTTTAATTAGTTATTTGAATTACTTTTTTTGTATATTTTATTGGGTCTTATTTAAGCTATGCATTTTATGTAATTTGCTTTAGCATTGTTAGTGGTGCTCTGTTTAAAGCAGCTAAATAAATTTGAAGTTGCATTGTTAGAAGTGTTAAAGGTATGCAACCCTTCATTTCTCAGGGAAAAAGGAAAAGAACTAGCTGCACAGATGGGAAAGTCCGTGAATTATTGTGGGCCCAAAAATAATTTGCCTTTATTTACAAGGGCACAGATTCCTACTGAAACAATAGATGCTTATGTTAATAAGTAAAAGCAGAAAGGAAAACAATGGCAATTTGTTTATAAAAGGTATAGTCGTTTGTTGTATAAGGAATATTGAAACAAGGGGCAGACTATTAAAAGAAAAAAGACTAAGAAGCAAAAAGTGGGTGAAGCAGAGCAAATCCAAGACAAAATAGCAAAAATAAAACAAATATCCAGACATAAGGCTGGCTCTGGAAACTTTTATTAAGTGACCAACAGACACATAAAACATGTAAATGAATGTTAGTTTACTACACAGTTTCATGCACATGATATTTTTGGAAGGGGTTTAAATGGAACAACTCTGCTGAGGTCACATGACCTGTAGCACATGCTGAAGCCCAATATAGCTAAAATAGCAAGACAAAATAATATAGCCTTTTAAATGATTGCAAAGCAATATCACTGAAGCAAAGAACTAAATAAAAAGTTAAATGATACATAAATCATTATCTGCATTTCTTTCATATGTATACTAAATGGGGAAAAAAATCACACAAACAGCTTTAAAATTCTAATGTTCCAAAATCTATATGATATCCTATAAAAGGTTGCAGTGATCTTATCATATTTACTGGGTACAGAGAGTATTCATAAATTTTTGTTTAAAATACAGATAAAGCACTTATATTACACAAAGCTGCATCTTGAGAGCTAACTGCTGAAGCATAGATGCTAGAAGCTTTATAATATTGAAGTTAGTCATGTGATGGTTTACCATTTAAACAGTAGACTTATAACTATTACTTGTATTGCTGCTTAGAAAATGAATACACATGTAAAACTGGCAAGGAATCATAGAGCTATAATACATTTCTGCACAGGTACTACACAGCAACCTTGGGAGGCATTTAAAATCCAGAATAAGATACCTAGTAGTTATGTGTTGCAGTGTTAAGTGTGGGGGTTGAAACAAGAAGAAGGGAGCCTATATGGCTGGGAAGTGTCATTGTTAAAAGATTATAGAAGAGGGAACAGATCAACAAAAATACTAAGAAAGATAGATGTGATAAAAGCAATCCGCAGTATTAGAACAGACCATGATCTATCATGCACTATCGCAAATAACAAAGTAAAAATTTCAGCACAGGTGGAAAAACTTAGAAGATGCAAACATAAATGTAAAGGAAAATACAAAATAAGCAATTTATTGATGACCCAAAAAGGTTTTATAGTGAACTGGGAAACAAGGTAAAAGGAATTGAAAGACTGACAAAAAAGAAAAAATAGATACATTTTGGAGAAATATCTATGAAGATCCTATGGAACATAACAAAGATTCTAAATGGCTAGAAAAAGTTAAAGAAAGAATAAGAAATTTACAGGATATGAAATGGGATGAAGTAACAGCCAAAAACATTGAAATAAAGGTAAGAAAAGCCCCCTAATTGGAAAACACCAGGCCCAGATGCAGTACCTAACTTTTGGCTAAAAGTATTAAAATCTTTGCACGAAGATTTAGCCATAAGTAAGAACTATTTATATGCATACCCTGAACAGACACCAACCTGGCTAACAACAGGAAAACCAATGCTCCTACTTAAGAATGAATCTGCAAGCTACCCTAAAAATTATAGACCAATAACTTGCCTTCCAACAACATATAAACTATACATGGGAACTGATGCAGACAGAGTTTATAGTCATTCAGAAAAAAACTCAATTATGGCAGCAGAACAAAGGGGCAATAAAAGAAAGTCATATGGAACAAAAGATCATTTGTTGTTAAATAAAGTCATAGTGGAGAACTGTAAAAAGGGGAAGAATCTAAGTATGGCATGGATTGACGACAAAAAAAGCATTTGATAGTATCCCATATTCGTGAATAAAAGACTTCTTAAAAATGTATAAGATACACCCTTCACTGATTAATTACATGGCAGTGACCATGAAACAGTGGCAGATCACTTTGCAATTAAGCCATGATAAAGGACAAGTTATTATCCCAGGGATTAAAATTCAAAGGTGGATATTCCATGGTGACTCCCTGTCACCACTGCTATTCTGTCTTGCCCCAAACCCATTAAGCTGTCTACTTAACAGCTTAGGCCATGGCTATAATTTAGCTCCTAGAAAACAACGTGTAAAGACTTCTCATCTTCTCTTTGTTGATGATTTAAAACTGTATAGCTCATCAGATAAGAAACTGAAAGCACAGCTGCAAGTTGTCAAAACTTTTCCAGATTATATACAAATGTCATTTGGTCTTGATGAATGTGCAAAAGCAACCTTTAAAGCAGGAAAACATCAGTTTGGGACAAGAATGTGATATAAAAGAACTTGAGCAAGAAGGAGTGTATAAATATTTGGGAATTGATGAAGGATAAACAATAAAACATGAACTAATGCGAATAAAACTTAGTAAGGAATATTTCAGAAGACTTAAATTAATCCTGAAAACAGCACTGGCATCTGAGAACAAAATCCAAGCTATAAACCAATTTGCTCTTCCTGTCCTAACTTATAGTTTTAGAGTGATTGACTGGCCCCAAAACATGTTGGATAGATTAGATAGGAAAACAAGAAGGATGCTTCATGCTCACCAGATGATTTATAAAAATCAGTGCACACCAAGATTATATATTCCCTGTTCTGAAGGAGGGATGAGCCTCCTTGAAATTGATTACATGTATAGACCTGTAATTGTGGGACTCCACACATATCTGCTGACCTCACAAGACCCAAACGTAGTGAAAGTTTTGAAACATGAGGACAATAAATCTAAGATGCCTTCTCTGCTTAATCTAGCAGAAGCATATCGGCGTCAAGCAGGAATGGAAATCAAACCAGAAGTAGATAAAAATCAGGCAGCAACTGAATGTGCCAAAAAACAAAAGAAGTAATATATGGTGAAGGACCAGATGAGAAGGCAAGAAATGTGTAAAATGCATAAATATAGTGGCAAGTATAGAAAACTTCTGAAAGAACCTCATGTTGATCAGGAATGAATGGAGGAATGGTTAAGGAGAGGTGAATTCAAACCAAAAGATGAAAGGTTAATATTGGCAGCACAAGTCAGTGGGCTATGTACACATTGGTTTACAAAGTCCATTGAACATGTAGGCGAAACAGACAAATGTAGGTTTTGCAAAACAGAATTGGAAACAGTTGCACACCTTATTGCTGGTTGCAACATTCCAGTGACAGAAGGGCTGTATACTGAAAGGCATAATAATGTGGAAAGACTGTTGTACTGGGGATTGTGCAAGCATTATGGTATTAAGTGGCTGAAAAACACTGGAAAAATGAACCACAAAGCATCATAGAAAAGGATGAAGTCTACATCACATAGGATCATCCATTACCAGCAGTTCAAAAGATAGATGCTAGAAAACCAGATATAGTGGTCCAAGAAAAGAACACAAAAGTAGCATTGATCATTGAAATCAACATACCCAGTGACTACAGTGTCCTGCGTACAGAGAATCACAAAGTTATACAATATCAGGTTTGCAAGCAGAAATGAGAGCAATGTGGACGAAAGATACCCAGATAGTTCCAATAGTGGTATGAGCAACGGGTCTTATAAAAAAAGAGTCTACAATCATATTTAGATAAGCTACCAATACATGTCACTCCATACGAATTGCAGAAGGAGTTATTACTGGGCACATTGTCGGTGCTGTGAAGAGCACTTTTGCCTGACATCAAAGATTGAAACAATACTAATTTCATGAACTTTAATTGTACTTTGATTTAGGAATGGTGTCCATTCCCATCATGGTATTATAAACCCAAAAGATTTGGTGAAATTAAAAAAAACTGGGAAAAGTATAAGGTAAAAGGAACAGTATACCACCTACTGCTTTTGATCTAGAAAGATATTACAAAAATCCATCAGGAAATATATCAGGGAATCGAATAACATGGGCAACATCCTCACCTGCTTCCCCAGTGACAGGGGCTGATCAAGTGAACAAATCTGCAATCTGCTCCAGGATAATCTGTAGCCCAGCCATGTACCTGCTCACTGTTATCTCCACTGGAGACTCCATCACCTGGTCCAGCTGCAGCTGAGTCACCTCAGTCAATGCGGGTGGGCTACCTGCTGATGAGGGTTCAGTACCCGCCATCTGCTGAAACACTCCCGTCTTCATCTTGTTGTCAGCCAAGGCTCAGCAGTGGATGGACATGGCGGAGGTGCCTATTGGGCAAATCTGTCATCCAGATCTGCAGTGAGGGGACAGAATTTGAAATGTACCACAAGTTAATTTATCTTAACAGATAAATGAAAATATTTAAAACACTTGTCAGCTCTTGTGAGTGGTACTATCTGTGGCTGCCTGCAAGCCTTTCCTGCCTCCTGCAGGAGATGAAATGATTAATCTTCTACTTGTTTTGAAACAGAAAGGGCACATCAGAGAACTCTGCCAGCTATAAAACATGGTGCTACAACAATATAAGTCACAGTTTTCTACATATTTACCCTTAACTGTGTGACAGACAGCATGCAAGTGTGTGTGCCCTTTGCATATCTATTTTAATACATTCACAGAAAATTGGACTGGTATACATTAGGACATACTGAGCAATATGATTGTACCATGAGAAGATGCCCCCCCCCCCCTTAAGGTCCCTGTAGAAACCCATTCATCAGTAGTCATACTACATGAATTGCCACCACAACTTTCTCCTGACACTTGAGGATCTACACAGTAGCAGATACATATTTCTTAAGCTTACGTTTATAAAATATTTGCCAGTAGCAACGATAGTCTAAACCTTATAACAGGATAACAGAAACACAAATACAGTGCTATCCACTTATTATATCATCTGGGACAATGTAGCCTAACCTCCACTTCCAATGCACAGAGATGATCAGGGCTCTTGTCCCAAAGTTCATGGGAAAACAATGCCTGCACAACAATGCCTGCACTGAACCCCGACAACCCCCCTCCCCCATCTTGATGATGCCTGCGCCAACTCATTAGTCAGGTCATAACAGAGAACAACTTTTTTTGAATGTACCATCTCAGGGTCCAAGCAGGCAATCCCTGTAGTGGTCATGAAGGGGACAGAACATGGTCTTGCACTTTTTTATGCACCATGCAAGCACTCTCCACTGGACACTGGAAGGTTATGCCATTCTTGTCAATCTCATCTGGACATAGTGACACTTCCATGAGAAACAATACCATAGCCTATGAATCACATTTATAGTGTGATGACTGACTCAACAGTAATGCATTGCAGAGCTACAGAATGGCATGACACATGTTCTCATGCAGATCTCGAGCACAAGCTTGCAGTCATGAGATTTCTATGGCAAGCACAGGCGGCAAGCTGTACTTCAAGTCACACATATGGCAGCAAAATAAAGTGACTGACAGACATTCAAGAAACCTGACCTAATTTTCCTGCAAGCCACATAAACAAGAATAAGCTTGCATTGCTTTAGAGCCTATTGCCATTATGTATGCCATGTCACACAGAGTTTTGAACCTATATCTGGGCATCAGTATTAACAGGCATAGCAGCAATCCTTGGACATATAGGGAGCTCTGAGGTGGTACAGAGTACTCAAAGTGTGGAGTAAGCTATTTTTGCAATCCTTCTTAAAGATGTGTACCATGTCTTTGGAATTCCCATTAGAAAATGTTAGAAATATGAATATATGGGTATCATGTGATTGCTGTTTGTAGATTGCACTGGCAACAAGGTAGCCCTAGTATCCGAACAACTTGTTTCAGTACATATCTGTCATTATTAGGGTAGTGGTGTAGCCTCTCTAATCTAAATGGCAGCTTATGGTAACATACACAGCAGTCTTGTTTCAACACACAACTGACACCACACTCTTCTACCGTTGTGTTGTGTCACTGGCATTACCCAATGTGTTCTCTCATGTTTGTAACAGAAATGAAGGCCATACCCCATGTATACATGCTGGGACTAACTAAGTGGGTGAATGTTTGTGTGCAAATGTATTAAACTCACTACATTGCATGTGAAACTGGATTTTCTTTGGAACCCTGGATTGTAAAACCTGCATGGAACTCACTGAACATAACCAAACACGAGCATAATTTTGCACATTCATAAACCCATAATACTTTAGATAGTGTACATGGGTGTATATGGCCTGCTCAAAGCTCACTTCCACTGCATTAACATATTTAGGAGGACACCCTTTTACTTCCCTGCTGTAACTTTCAGGCTACTTTTTGCATGCTGTATGCTCCATAGTATGCAGGTGAAGAGATAGAATGTGCAGTAAACTGATATGATCAGACCACACAGGGAGTGGGGAAGGACACATCTAAAGATGACAAACGCAGGAGTTCAGCACTCCAATTATACTGCTCTTCAGAGCAATCCATCTACTGGGTGTGAGAAAAGAGCTAAACATTTCTGCACCAAGGGAGAGTGTGCTACCTGTTGCCCCTCTGACACTGAGCAGTTGCAGCAATGTTATGCCTCTTGTTTTTTTTTTTGTTTGCAATGAGTTATTTTATATCTTCTAACAGTTTTTACAATGGTTTATGTGTTCTTTATAATTTCTTTGTGCAAGCAGAAAAAAATATTATTCTTATATGTGATGCCATGACAGAGAAACTGATTTGAAACCTGAAATATGATATCTGTATTTTCCTCTTACTAATTCAGACTGTAACACATTTGTAAACTGCATTGAAGATTCATGAAATATACAAAAGAAACTACATTTTGAAATTGCATTCCTAACATGCCTTAATACAGTGGCAAATAAATTGTATTTATTTATACAATATAGAAGAAAATATGCTTAACGCCTGGAACTCTCATCTGATAAAAAATTCAATAACTGTATGATGAAATGTAAAGATATTTGAGAATCACTAATTATTTGCTTGGTTGCAACTGAATGTACAGAAATTTGCCACATATATGTGGTCTGTTCCTCACAATATTTATGCTGTCTGAGGTGGGGTTCGGGGGGCGATGCATATCTCAACTGTACAGAATTTTGCAGAATGTCCAGAACTTTGCTTCATATATGTGGTCTGTTCCTCGTAAGATTTATGATTTTGATTTCACTAAATACTGACAGGCGTTTGAGTTTCAGACTTCAGAACCTTCAGAAATGCATGGTAACACAAGATCTTTTAGCCGGGCAACTTCCTAAGTTTATAGGCACAATAATAAAATTCGTACCTAATTTTGAGGCTTTGTCCAGATTTTCTGTGCTAAGAGGTTCAGATCTATGGGGTGATGTGTTCTGTGACATAGAGGGGCATGAGGTGACTCAAACCAGTGTATATGAACGTTTTGGGAGAGGTGGAATCAGTTGCAGCTATTTACGCTGAACAGTCGAAGGGAAGAAAATAAAAACAAAAGCCAACGACTAAGGAAATATTAATTAGTGCAGGAACTGAATATTTTTTGTAATAAAGGTGTTTTGCTTGTTGCTGGTTTCCTTCTTCTTTTCTGGCCATGGAGTATTTTTGGCATTGAGTGTGCGTGAGATATTCTGCAAATGGTTGTGTTTGCTTGAATTGTTTTGCTATCGGTGTTTGTCAGACTGGTGAGGTATGTCATTGTCGAACACGTGTCTTGTGTGGAATGGACTCCTATTTGAGGGTGGTTGAGAAGTGATTTGATTTGGTGAGAGAAATGCATGGATAGGGATGTAAGATGTAGCAGTTGTGATTAATTGGTTGAAATCTTCCTAGCCAAAGTTCTGCACATAAAATTATGTTTATGATGATAGCATGAAGGTAATTTGGGGAGGAGCATCACATTTTACCATTTGTACACATTGTGTGGTTGTTGGTTTATCTGACTGATGCCCTTTTTTACCTTTGGAGTGTATTGTCTTGCATTTACTGTTGCTTTAGTCAGGTTAAGTTTTTTTTGGAGTCTTAATGTGTCTTTCTTTTTGTTGCAGATGGTGAATTTGCAGAATTTATGGCAGAGGTGGGAGGCCATTGTGGTGCAGGCAGAGGAGCTCTTTCAGGAGGTGTCTAATAATGAGTCCAGAATGGAAGATGATACAGGTGAGTCCAGTCAGAAGAGACGACATCCATCTCAGAAAACCAGATCGTCAGCTCATAATAAGCAGGCACTGGAGTTGAGCGATGTGGTTGCTGTAGATTCTCTGGTGCCTGGAGTGGCTCAGGATGGAATGAGAGGTAATGACATTTTTTTTGGAGTTCCGTTAAGTAGGGTAGGTATTGAGTATGGGGGGGAATGATTGTGGGATAGCTAGGGATGAAGTCTCTATGTGGTCAGGGGAAACTGAAGGGGCTATAAGAGATACACAGAAAGGTTATAAGATGGGACAGAGTGAAGGAAGCAATGAGGATGGTAGCTCATTGGTGTCAGGGAGTAGCTTGGGGTTATCTCTAGGATGATTGGATCGTGTTCTGAAGTTGGATTAGATTTTGGCATACGGCCGGATGATTAGTTAGCTATGCAAGGTTTGGGCCAAGTGGCAGGGACAGTCTTTCTGATCCATTATATTCCATCTTCAGTTAAGGAGAAGATTTGGAAAGGGAAGTATGTTGATGTCTTTAAATTAATTGATGCAGAATGGGTGCAGTAAATGGTTGAATCAGAGACAATGATGGCATTAGTGGCAATGGGGAGGAGGAGAGTAGGTAGGCTATAACTTCAGATGCTGGATAATTGGGTGGTAGGTTTTTTCTACTATATGGCAGTTTGGCTGGAGAAGGATACTTCTTTGGCTTTGCCACTTTTGGCTTATTTCCTTATGATTCAGGAGGCTCAGCATTTTCCGTCAGTGACTGCTTGGTTAATGAGTGGAAATCAGTTGATTACTCTCTCCACAGGGAGGTTATACATTTGGATATATGGCTAGTTGCTATGATGGATACTTTTGGGGTGGCTAACAGAGGCAGAAGGGGAGTGAGAGAAAGGGGGGAGTGTGTTTGGCTTTTAACATGGAACATTGCTCATGGGTAGGGTGTAAGTTCTTGCATGCTTGTTCAAAGCGTGCAGGGAGCCATCCGCAGTGCAGCGTGGTTGGTGGGAGGCAAATTTGGTGACTCTGGTTTCGTTTTCAACTGATGTTGGTGTTTCCCCTTCCTCTTTCGAGGGTTACAGGAAGGGGTGTCTTTTTGAGAGGCAAGGGGACAGCCAGGGGTTTCATTCACCCATTGAAGTTGCAGTATTGTGGTATATCCTTTATCAATTTCCTAATTCTGCTCTTAAGGAAGAGATAATTGAGGGTTTTTCTAGGCAGTTTCCTATTCAATCAAGGGTAATTGGGGATGGGGTAATTTGTAAGAATTTGTGATCTGTACTAGAGAAAGAAGATATCTTGAAGGATTTGGAAGAGAAGGAATGGCAGCCAGGTTGTTGGGGCCTTTTGATAACCCACCCTTTAAGAGTTTTAAGGTTTCACCATTGGTTTTGGTTCCTAAGAAGGTGACCAGTGACTTTAGGTTTATTCACCATGTGTCATACCCGGAAGGCAGCTCTGTTAATGATTCCATTTCAGCTGAGGATGCCAACATCAGTTCTGCATCTCTGGATGATGTTGTGAAGGTTATTCTGGATCCATGGTTAGTGAAGGTGGACATTGAATCTGCCTTTTGACTTTTGCTGGTATGTGAAGAGGAGTGGATGTTATTAGGCATGGTAGTAGGGAACAAGTTTTTCTTTGATAAGGCTATGCCAATGGGATGTTCTGTGACTTGTGCTACTTTTGAGAAATTTGGCATGGTACTGCATTGGGTTTGGCAGCAGTGGATCAATACACAGAGGGCGGTGCATTATTTGGATGATTTCTTGATAGTAGGTGAGGGGATTGAAGGAGTATTTGAAGGTTTACAAGAGTTTTTAGGGGATGTCTGAGGAGTTGGGAGTCCCATTGTCTAGGCAGATATTGAAACATCCAGTTAAGGGATTGGATTTCTTAGGATTATTGGTGGATCCTGAATGGGGGTTGTTTTGCTTGCAGGCTGAGAAGATAGCCTGATTGAAGGAGAAGATTGGTTGGGTGGTGTCCAAGGAGAAGGTGTGGATTTGGGAGGTTATGGACCTTTTGGAGCTTCTGAATTTTGCATGTTGGTCAACTCATCCTCGGCATACCTAGGTCAGTGGCCTTTATGTTAAAAAGAAGGAAGAGCAAATATCATTGAGTCAGGATTAACAAGTTGGTAAGGGGTGATTTGGCACTTTGGTTATCCTTTTTGGAGTGGTTTAATGGTGTGTCTTTTTGGCAGATGGACTGGGTTGGTCAAGAGGAACTGCAATTGTTTATGGATGCAGCTGGGAGTATCAGAATGGGTGCACTTTTTGAAGGGGAATGGTTTGTGCCTCTTTGGCCAGCAGAATGGAAGGATGAGTGGAAAAGGGATGTTGCTTTTTTGATGTAAATGCCAGTCTCAGTTGTATCGGTAGCTAGGCAGGAGTGATTGAAGGAAAAGAAGGTAATTTTTAACTCAGATAATATGGTAGTGTTGCAAGTTATGCGAGTAAACACTGAAGATCTGAATTGTTGTTGTGGGTGTTACGTAAGTTGGTTTTGCAGAGTTTAGTAATAAATTTTTCCTTCACAGGTGTGCATGTGGTAGGGTTTAAGAATTAGTTTGCTGACAGTCTGTCTCAATTTCAGTTTTCCTGGTTCTGATAGTTGGTCCCAGGGGCAGAGGAAGAGCCGATGGTCTTGCCAGATGAGGTGTGGTATCTTGGGCTGATGTAACCAGGGGGTTGGTGCAGCATTCTTGGGGGATGTTTACCAGGAAAGCATATGGTAGGGCACTAATTGATTTTGATAAATTTATTTTGCAGTTGCCTGAGGATGAAGGAGAGTGGTTGGAGGATCTTTTGCTAAAATACTTGACTCAGACTTGGGGAAAGGGTAAGGCAGTGCAACCGGTTTAGGTAGATATGGTAGCAACTAGTATATTTGCACAGGTGGCTGGGTTGCATGATTTTACAAAGTCTTTAATGGTGGGCATATGTTGAGAGGATGGGGTAGAGTGACAGGACTGCATATGGATATGCGTTGTCCATTGACAAGACAGGATTTGAGAGTCTTATTGAGGGGTTTGGCATTAGTGGTGGGTGAGTCAGTAGACTATGTTTTGTGGGTTACTTTGTTTTTATGGATGTATTTTGGGGCATTTTGGGTGTCAAGTTGTTAGAGTCATTAGTGTGGAGAGATGTTTTGTTTTTCACAGGGTCAGTGCACACTTGGTTACATAGGTCTAAAATGGATCAGCTAGATAAAGGCATGCAGATAGTTCTTGGGAAAGATAGGTGTGAGGGGCTTTGTCTGATGGGTTGGGCTGTGGAATTGATGTGGACTCACGTGGGAGGCCCTCAGGAATTGGTCTTTTTGTTGAGAGGTTGAGAGGGGGTAAGATGGTAATGGGTAATCAGTTTATACATGTAATGAAAAGGGCATTGTGTTGTATGGGTTTTCCAGGTGAGAGGTTTTCTACTCATTCTTTCTATATTGGTAGGGCTTCGGATCTGGCAAGGGAAGGCAGGTCCATTGAGGTCATTCAGAGAGTGGGGAGGTGGTCTTCAAATGCCTTTTTATCTTATATTAGGTAATGGATGCAACTGAGAATTAATCTTTTTTTTTTGTCTTTCAGGAAAGGAGATTATCATCTTGGGCTATTCGTATATACATTGGGTGGCAAAGAGGGCAGCAGTTAGGAAGGATGGAAAGGACTTGGATTTCTGTTGATTGGGGTGGACAGTTAGCTGGCATGGGATTAGTGGTCTTAGGTGGAGTCAGTTTATGGATGAAATTGAAGTGGTATAGTCATGGATGGGATTGCCAAGAATATTGGTGATACACTTGTCTGGTAATGATTTGGGGTCAATTCCTAAGAACCAGTTGGTGCATAGGATAAGGGAGGATTTGGTTATATTGCAGATGTTATATCCAGGCATATGCATTGTTTGGTCAGATATAGTATCACATTTGTGTTGTCAGAATGCTGCTAGTTCTAAGGCTTTGGAGCACGCACAGAAGTTCATTAAGTATAGTCTGGCATGGAAGTTGGAAGCTTTAGGTGTGTACATGATAGAACATCAACATTTTGATGACAGGGACCCAGTTTGGTTTAGATTAGATGAGGTGCACTTGAGTGACTTTGGTTTGACTTGTTTGGCATACATTTAAGTTTATTTTTGGAAGTTTGGTGAAAGTTCTTATTTAGGAGAGGGGGAGCACCCTGTGATCACGCTGGTGGGTGGAGAAGAGGGGCAGGATTGTCCCTCTTCTCTTCCCCCCTTGATGTTGGGGTTGATGTAAAGATTTTGAGGTTTAAAAGTGAGTGGTACGATGCACTTGATTGACAAATAAGTGAGCTGAAGTATGGATGCTGCTTACTGATAATGCTTGACTGATAAAATAAGTGATGCTACTTATTTTGGCAGAGTGAGCAGGGTAAACTGCCCTGATGTACATTATGAGGGTTTTACATGTTGTTGTTGTTGCAAGGTTATTGTGTTATAATTAATGTTTGAAATTAAATAAAGCTATGTTTGAAATTAATAAAGGTTGTCAAATGTCACTTGGTGTTGTGTATTATTGAAGGGGACCTTGATAAACTGCAGGGGAAGTCATAAAACATGCAGTCAGAATCTGGGTTAAGGTTGTAAAAAGAGTCAGCTACCAAGACATAACAGCAGCATATGAAATCTAGTTAATATTTGCTGTTTCTACTGTATGAGAGAAAAAAACAGATGCAATTACCCATGGAACATGAGGGAAAGAAATAATAATAATAATAAGCCTAACATTTTGAATTGAATTAAGGAAATAAAAACAGTCCTGCTGGTAGATCTTGCTGTTGAAACATTTATGTAAGTTGTTGTCTGAATCTGCCTGTATAGAATTCTAGTAAAGTAGCAGTTAGGTTTCAGTGTTCCTTCAATTAGAGTCATACAGGTTTAAGCTAGTCTTTAGAGTTGTACTTTTAAGTATTCAATCCAAGTCATTAATTACCTTTGAATTCATTGTGCATTTAATTTGTATAAACAGTCTGACCTTTATTCACTTTTAAGATCTTGTGGCTGGTATTTATTTATGTATTATTTATCATGAGAGGAGAGGGTATTATTTAATACTGTAGGTTATTAAGATACAGGAGTCCACCTTCAATTGGCCAGATCACTCTTTGCATTACAGTTTGTGTTTTATAATTCTATTTGGGTGTCTGTTGTTCAAGAATAGTACAGTAACTGGTGTGTTATGTCCCTAACCCAATAACCCAATATCTTCACTAGTGGCAGTTCTACCCTGCCAAGATGCAGGCTGTGGGGAATTAGTAAAATTCTATATGCCTTCCCTTGAAAATTGTGTGTGTATGTGTGTGTGTGTGTGTGTGTGTGTGTGTGTGTGTGTGTGTGTGTGTGTGTGTGTGTGTGTGTAAGCAATATTTGTCTGAAAGGAAGTTTTTAAGGGTAAAGGGCTCTAAGACACTGGCCTTCAAAAAAAGAGTGGTGAGAAAGGGTCCCAGGGTGCTAAGCCAAAGATTTAGCTTAGTATGTTGCCTGTGTTGTATGTTGGAATCCCATAATTAGGGAAACAGTGTGTATTCCCTTTATGCTTTTGAAACCAGTTTGTTTTTTGTGAATTATGTAGTGAATCAGACTTGTGTCCATCTTTTGTACTTTAATCTGTTGGGCACCACTGGTGTGACTTGAAATATTATCCTTCTTGTGGCCATTTTCAAATAGTGCTGCCTAATATACGGAGCAGTAGAGTAGCTCTAAGAAGCACAGCCCTTTTCCCTCACATATTTTGTATTGCAGGTGTTGCCAATGGTGGGATTCATCTGTCTGGCAATGAGGTTCTCTGTCTTGTCAAGATCTTTAATGGCAATGGTGGAATTCAAACTCTATCAGTAATAGGTCACCACATGGCCCAAGAACATTTTTGTTTATTGTGTTGCTTTAATTCACATGTTTAACAATTGTTAAAAACATGTAACATTTTTTTTCTTTCTCTAAAGATGTAGTAAATAGGAAAGCTGTGAAAAAAGTGTATAAATATTTTTTTCAGAAAAAATGCAACAACAAATGAAAGTCTGAAAAGTTATATACAACTAACTACTGTTTATTCTGAAAAATGTAGCAGATCTGCAGCAAGTAAATCTCTCTCTTACACACACACACACACACACACACACACACACACACACACACACACACACACACACACACACACACACTCACTAACAGTGCTAAAGGCTCATTAGGCTATTTCTTTTCAAAAGCTGTCTTACCTTATTTGAGGTTGGAACTTTTTGGTTATCTAAACAACTTTACTTTGAAAGAAGTTAACTGGATTTAAACATTTGACCCAGCAGAAAGTAAAGAATCAGAATTTCTTTACATAATACAGAATGTTTTTTTTGTCGTTAAAAAAAAGTAATTGTACTGACTGAATGGCTCATTGCAGTATGCCACTTTGGAGGTTCTTCAAGTAAGTGACCATTCTTTGAAAATTGTCTCAGCAGTTGATCCAGTCAGTCTGTCCTTTCTTCCTAGAGTGTTTGGTAGACTTTGTTCAAGCTTATGGATTATAAATAAACTGAGAGCCCATTGCCAGTGTCTGTGAGCGCGTCTATAAATGTTGCTGTTTGCCATTTGTAACTTCTAGATTGTCATAAGAGTCAGTTGTAGACATTATAGTTCTCTTCAGTTGATTGTAGCAGTAGAACAAGCTAGCTGTGGTCTCCGCCATGGAAATCTCCCTACCTAGCATACTGTTAAGTGTGCACAACTGTCCACTCCCAAGGACTGAGAAAAGAATGATGAAAACAAGAGTCACACTTACTATTTTCAACAACTAGTTGTGAAAAGGCTGCCTTTTCAGTTACAGGGAGGCATAACTTCTTATGAAATGTAGTGAAAGACAGTGTTACTCTTTCTACTATCTGAACATGATAACATTACAGAATGTATTCAGTTTTTATACTAGCTTTGTACTATGCTTAATACCCTGTGTCTTGTGGAGGTGAGCATTCTTTAGTAAGAAATCAAGATACTTTTGTTGGCGTAAATACCCTTAGTGAGAATTCTCAAGTTCAAGTCCCGTTGCTTGAATATATGGATTTGATTTATTATATGTTTTTGTTTTGCTTGCTAGCTTCCTTTAAGAGTAAGATGTTGACACTTGCAGCTAAGTGAATTTTGGGTAGTCTGAGGTTCCTGCATCTTGCAGTAAAAATCAGCCTATATGAGATCAATCCTTCTCACGATGCAGTGACTGCAGATTGAGAATACAAACAATGGGGCAGTATGGTGAGACTGCCCCCTATAGGGTTACAGGGGACTTTCCTTCTGCAAAAAATGCTTTATTTATAACATAGCTCATAAGCTGAGCTGTTTGGGTACCAATACAAGATTGTGGGCACCCCAGTTGTAATTAGCTCTTATGACCATTTAAGTGTGATGTGATGCTGTCCAGAACAAGCATAAGCAATGGATCCATTTTTAATGGTAGACATTTTTGCTTCTATAAAAAGCAATCTAATAATCCTATAACTAGTTGGAAGAGGTCACATTAAGCTGTGGATCAAGCCACAAACTCAGGTATCTGTTAATAGAAATGTTAAGTATGGCAATTAAGTAGAACATGCAGGAGTACAAAAGAAGACAGCCAGCATTTGTGAAGATGTAAACAGCCACATTTGTGTTTTCAGAATTTGCAGTAATTCACTTCTTTTTTGAAATAATAAGGCTATAGTTATTCATAGTAAGAGGTTTCCAAAACCCTTCCTACAGCTATCTGGCCAGTTCGTAATGATAATATCAACTGGGAAATCATCTCTTGAAAGACAGCTGAAACTTAAGCCAGAAATACCTACCTGTTCTAGATATAGCTTGTCTAAAGACCCTTAAAACATCCAGCCCTATGTAACTTCCTGCAGATTAACAAAACTAATGCCATCATAAACACCATCTCAAGAGACATAAACCTCCACTAAAACATAAATAGGATATGCTGGTGAGATAGTTATCTTTCACAGAACACCTATTTTATGGAATAGACTCCCCTTGGAGGTTAAGCAAAGTAGCTCCATTATCCTTTTTAAATGTAACCTGTATGAGCAGATGGGCAGCTGTAAGTACGCCCTCAGTATGGTCCATCAAGCCTTATGAAAAGGGGCAGAAAAGGTCAGAATCTGTTTTTAATTCATGTCATGGTAAATGGGTGAGGTTACTGGCTAGGATACAAATGTTCCACTGGATCAACCACCTAGAATGAACTTATGTATGATATACAGTGTAAAATCTGGTACCTCATGGGATCAAGCCATTTGGAATTACAGTCTTCCACGAGGATGAACCTATTTCTTCACTAATCATATTGAAGGGAGAGAAGTGTTCCCAAAATAAGTAGATAGATAGAGAAGGAGGCTAGAACTACAGCAAAAGGCAAAGCTGAACAACTATCAAGACTGCCAAGTGACCATCATTATTTAAAATACTGGTTACCCAATTAGATTGTAATGATTTATGAACAGAAACCTTAGGGTGTGAGACTTTCTTCCAATGATGTCAATAGATACTCCATCTGATTCTAGGATTCAGAGGGTTAAGACATTTTTGGAGAATCAATATGAATCAATGATACAAAGATTTTTATTAATAATCAACATCATTACATTAGCTAATTTTATCCGATACATTTTTAACACTGTCCACAAAAAAAAAATCACTTGGTAGTTGTTTTAGACATGAAGATTGTGGTTGTAGATTATTTGTATCATTCCTGTAATTGAAACAGGTTATGACTACTGCATGGGGGCTGAGGAAATATGTTACTTGTCCTTAAACCAGGGCTAATTTTAACACATTCAGATTTAAATAATCTCTTGCTTGAAAAGAAATAAGGAAAAAAAAAAGTAACTTTGTCCAGTATGAGTAAAACTTATTATGGAGATGGCAGTATGCCTGTAGGTAATATCTGATTCCATACCTCTAACTGTCCCTGATTCTGAAGAATGTTCTTGATCTTGCCTCATATTTCTGCCCTGACCCTCATAAAAGTTTTGATTTTCTAGAAAATCACTAAGGATTATAGTCGATCAGTTGTGCCATACATAAAACTTCCATACTTCTAATTGAGTTAAAATGCATGTTGATGCAAAACCTGTTGTTCTATTAACTTTTTAAGTGAACAAAAATCATATATGTAATGTCCCTGATTTTGACCTTTGTCCTGCCATCATTTTCAGGTTTGTCCCTTCATAAAGAAGTTGTGAACTATTTTTGGATCTCATTTTGTATATTCATCAAGAGGGTGAAACATAAGAAAAGTGATGTTAAGAGGAAAGGACGAAGAATCTATTTTAAAAGACTCATACTTTTACTAGTGAAAATGCCAGGAATGGGGTTTGTGAAGTGGAAACAGCAACCTGGTAAATGTCTAGCTAAGAAGTAACAAAACTTTAGTGCAGATAAAATTAAGTTAAAGGGAAACATAATTTTCTGGAAGCAGAAGGAATCTAAAAAGCAAACAAAAATATAAGCATACACATTTAAGGGATACTGTTAACCAAAGTACAGAGAATATAACGCTTGTATCATTAGCCAAAAGTAGTGCAAACTATGGGAAACATAACCTAGAAAGCTGACGTGGATCACTGAATCTATATAGTCACTTGTGTGGAGAACAATTAATAAATAGGGAGTAAACCAATGAATCAAAACCTTAACTGTAATTTGACTAAGAAAGTAGGTACCAAAAGAAGAAGAAATGAGAAAGGGATGAAAAAGAGGTTAGGGAAATGGAGGCTACATCTATAAACTGATTTGGGTTTTACAGTATCCATTGTTAATTTTCTGAGCTCTTAAGTGGATTATCAGCATTGATCATCTACTTCTGCTTCAATCACTTTTCAAACATAAAACAAAAAGCCAGCTTTGACCAGCTTTATGAGTAGTAACTAGAGCTAGTGGTAATTAAACCAAGTGGTAGTGAACTTTAAGCCTTTTCTAGCCTCCTGTTATTTTATATTACATGAACAGACAGACATCTTAGCTTCTGGACTCATGGAAGCCTGAAAACAAGCCATTTGGACTCCATTTTGCATCCAGGGAAACACACTTAAACTGCTGCACCAATCTTTCTATTTAAATCAGTGTTGTCATTTACTTGTAAAGCTGGAGACTTTTAACCTTCCCACCACTACTGTATATCTGGCCTCGGAAGCTCCTCCCAGTCTCATATCTTGTACACTTTCCCCTGGAAACTCCTCCCATTCTTATCTTCTCTGCTAGTCTTACTGGCCACTGATAGATGAAACTGGTAAGGCCCTCCCCTTAGACTGTCAGTGTTTTTAAAATTGCCTTAAAGTATGTGTATCTCATTGCTGGTTTGTCTGCCTTTTAAATAAATTGTAATTACTTGTGGATAATTGTTTGATTTGTTTCTAGTACCTTTTCACTTATGGCTACCTAAAGTGCGCTTTTGCATTAAGAAGACTGTGACTGCAATCCTAGTGGCAAAAGAAAGGTAGCCTTTTCTGTATGAGATGGGAAATGCACAGGGAGGCTTAAATTGTAAATTATATGTTGTAAGTGGTTGTTTGATTTGTTTCTGGTATGTTTTTACTTTTGGCTAACTAAAGTGTGTTTTTACGTTAAGAAGACTGGGATTATTATTCTAGTGGCAGTAGAAGGGTAGCCTAGTCTATTTGAGTAGGGAAACACATAGTGAGGCTTTATGTGAGGATTAATTGCTGTAGCTTGCTGGCACCTTTTCACTTTTGGCTAACTAAAGTCTGCTGTGTGCTTTTACATTAAGAAGACTGTGATAGCAATTTGAGTGTCTGTAAAAACATAGCCTTGTTTGTCAAAGTTGAGAAGCACACAAGGATGCTTAAAGTGATAATTCCTTATTGTAGCCAGCTGCAACCATTCCACTTTTGGGTATTTTTTTCTAAATTAAGAAGACTCAGACTGCAATTATAGTGGCAATAGAAATGTAGTCTGGTCTGTCTGAGTTGGGAAGCACACAAGAGTGCTTTTAGTTGACTTAGCTACTTTTTGTTGAGTCTATAAATTTAACACATTTGCTCAGTTCTTGGCTTGGCTCCACAGAGCTCAAATGCTTGACATACCTGCCTATGTTCTGAGTGTTTAGTTGCATCTGGTACCATCCCGGTTAGAAGAAGTACCTTAAATTGAAATATTGCACTTTTCAAAGCTATTTCTAAAGACTGCTACTTGTATTTTCAAATTATTTTATTGCATTTTTCATTTCATCACTGTAAAGTATATCTGAATTCCTTGATCTAACTACTGCTAGTCTGCTTTGAAATTGACTTAAAGTGTGTGTTCCTTATTGCTAAATTGTTTGCCTTAGAATCACCTTGTAATTACTTGTAGCTATTTGTTTGATTTGTTTCTAGAACCCTTTTTCTGTCTTCCTCATTGCTGGCTTTCCTGCCTTTGAATCACATTGTAATTACTTGAAGCTAGTTGTTTGATTTGTTTCTGGTACCTTTTCACTTTTGGTCACCTAAAGTGTACTTTTACATAAAGAAGACTGGGGCTGACAGTCTAGTGGCAGTTGAAAGGTAGCCTGCTCTAGCTGAGCTGGAAAACAAATACGGAGGCTTAAAGTGAGATAATTTCATTGACTACAGGGTTCTTCAGTTGGTTTAGTCAACTTTCTTTGAGTTTATAAATTCCACTGCTCATCACACACTAGCATTTAACAGTGCATGGTATAAACGCACTCATTTACAAACTAAATTTTCCCTATAACTCCCTTGCAAACTTACCCAGTACTCTGTTACACAAAGAGCAACTTATCTGTGTGCTAAAAAGCACTGCCACATGAATTCAATCATGCATAGCTTAGTTGCAGTTTCTACCCTCCCAGCACCCAAGTCAGCCTGCTATACCACCCCTTTCTAGTTCACATTGACACTGTGAATGGGCACTTTCCTAATTTCTCATCTGGCAACTTGGTAGATATGAGCATCCTGAGACAATATAGGAATTATTTCATGTTCACTAACAACCATCATAATCATTAGAAAAATGGATATAATATGTGAGAGATGAAATTATACAATGTCACTAGAGGCAAGGCTCTTAAATAAAAGCCCTCAAAATAACAAGCAGGTTGTCAGCAATGTAGAAATTAAACCTACCACACATTCAACATTTAGGCCAAGATATGCTGAGGCACTTAAAAGCAACCTTCCTAAACCCTAAAGACCTCCTAGATATTCATCCTACAAAAAGAATCCTCAGCAACCCCAGTAAAACTCGACCAAAACAATGCCCAACACAACACATAAAGATACACCCTTTAGAGCCTCAATGGCAAAGCCCATAAAACAAGCCAAACACATAATTCATTATTTTAATCATAGGAGACTCCATTGTGAGATATACAGATGTCCCACTCACCAGGCTGAATAAAGAGGAACTCACAGTCAGTTATCTCTCATGGACCAATATCCTCTAAATCACCCACACCTGTACTCAGTTCATTAGGCCATAAGTACCACTATGACTCAGCCCTACTCCATGTGGATGTAGATGATGTACCTCCCTGGACAATATGAAGAGTGACATTATGGAGCTCTTGGACTATGTGTCTCATGCTGGTATGTGCCTAGCACTGAGCGACATTCTATCTTCACCAGGGATCATACCTAGTATGAACAAAAGATGATTGAATTCAATAATTCACTGTGTTTCTGGTGTCATTCCAAGAGGGTACAATATTTGTTGGCAAGGACGGATATGGTAAACAGACCACACTGCTTTACCAGTTGTGGTCTGCACCTATCACCTCTAGGCTTTTGAATATTGGCTAAAACAATGTCCTCCCCCATGATGCCTTTTTTAGGCAATGCCAAACTGACAAACCTTTTGACATAGCAAAACCAAGCCTAAATAAGAAACTCCACTCTCCCCACCCTGGACATTGTGGACAGCTGCGCAGTTACTGATACACAATATTAAAACTGTGGAGAGCACCTCACCCATGCAGGGCTACAATCCCTTCCAAACATTCAAGGGAGCTACTGCACAGGCAGGGACTGAAGGTAGAGGTGTCTCACTCTATATCAACAGTAAACGTACCTCAGGACTACTCAAACAGGAGGATGCTCTTGAGCTTCTCCATGTACAGGTTTCCATAGGCAAAGTACCATATCATATCCATGCAAGTTACAGGTCAAAGTCTATGACCCAAGAAAGTGATAACTCATACCTAGATTTACTGGAGGCTCTCACTATTCAACCCAATGTCATATTCATGGCCAACTTCAACTACCCACTATAAACTGAGATACATACACAACTCTGATATTATAGACACAGAAATTCCTGGACTTTGTAAACACAAACACCTTGGACCAAATAGTCCATGCACCCACTTTGAGTACAAGCATACTCACCTGATAGTCACAAATATGGGAGAAAACTGTAAGCCCTAGTGTAGTACCTCCTCTGGTAAGGTCAGACCACAAAGTTGCTTCCTTAATAATAAAAATGAATTCAGTGACTCTGGCTAACCCAGTAACATTTAGGAACTATTCTAAGCCAAACTTGCTACTACTAAGGATAATCTGTTAAAATGTGTAGCCCCAAATCCTGAGAATACAACTGCCTATGCAGAATTGTTCACAAAAAACTATACAATCATATCAAAAAATGGATAGAGACAGCTGTGCCTGCCAGAAATAAGCCCAGAGTGTAGCATGAACCCAATTGTACAAAGGTCCAAATTTTACCTGAGAGACTCCTGGCATCTATAGAGTTATTAAGTGATATTAAGAACATGAATGACAACTGTGGTTTTGTGTCTTTGGATGCTGTCTGTTTATATTCAACAAGACACTAGTATAGAATTTGTAAGAAGTTATTTTACTATATTCTCTGAATATGACAACAACACAATTTGTGTTTTGTTGGAAGTGGTTTTAGACAACTTTTTCACATTTCATGGTAAACATTTTAAACAAAAAATAGGGGTTGGTATGGGGGAGAGATTAGCCCCCATTTTTGCAAACCTTGTAATGGCATGGTGAACAAATATACCTCAAATCCCAAGTTTTATTTGAAAAAGTAGTTTTTTAAAAAAGGTTTATTGATGACCTACTTTTCCTGTGGAATGGGACAGAAAATGAATTGTATCAACTGTTCCATTTTCTTAATTCTAGCACCTCATTTTTACAGTTCACCATGAGTGGTTTTGAGAAAGTTATTAACTTTCTACTGGCTTACAAAGATTTGCTTAGGTCAGATAAGGCAAAATCCGTTTTAAATAAGAACTTGCCTGAAATGTCCTCAGACAGGGGAAATGAACCCAGTTTTACCATTGCTTCACTTATTAAATATAGAGGGGGGTATTTCCACTTCTTATTTCTATTGATATGTTTGATAAGAGACATACTTAGCGATAACTGGAAGATCATTTTGCAGAATGGGGAACTAGTTCGATTTCTTGGTTACAGCCCTTTCTTTACATAAGTTTACAATGTGAAATCATTTTTAGAACATCATCAGTCCAGATTTTCTGAAACACCACGTAGTACATTAGGTACTTATACATGTGGTAGATGTAAACAGTGCTGATTCATTACTAACTCAAATGTTCATGTTAAGTAACTGAATTTAAATGTTTGGGTGAAGCACAGATATAACTGCAATTCACAGGGTGTTGTTTATATAGCATCTTGTGATTCCAGCCCAGGGTTTTATGTAGGACAGACCACTAGGAAGCTGTAAAGAAGAATTTATGGACACACTTTGGTTATTAGAAATAAAGACACAAACAATTCTCTAGCCAAACATTCCTTAACCTGTTCAAACTTTAAGAAATTCCATTTTTTGTACTAGATGCTGTTAACCTCAAGGAGCTCACACGTAATTACAATGTTTCAGATGAATGCCATGAATCTTGATGGCAAATTAGATTGCGGGCACATAAACTTCCAGGTCTAAAAGAGTCTGTAAATATAAAATGTTTTCCATTAGCTTAAATGCTTTAAAAGTTGATTAGCATATTCAGATGTTTGATTAATTCATTCAACATAGGTACATGTTTTTATATTTATGTTTAGATTTGTTTTATTGTCTACATTGAATTTTATGCCTTTCCAAACATTGAGCAGTAAATTCCTGACTTTGGGAAACTCTATGTATATATTGTATATTTTTTAACACATTGTTACTTTAAGATGAATAAGTCAGAATGAGAACCATTTGCTTGGTTCTTAGTGGTCTTGTGATTTCATTGGCATTTCTTTTAAATTCTGGTTTGTGTATAAAGTTTTAATTCTGAAAAAGTTCTAGTATAATTAAAAGAACAAAAGTGCTTAGTTAAAACCCCCGTCTGAGACTTTTTTCGTGCTTGCTTGTGTAGAATCATTTAGTTTTTTTTTTTTTTTTCATTCTGTGCCACATTCTGTGGTTCTGAATCCCAGAATTAACTGAAAAAAACACCCTTGTGGAATTCAAGTATAAACAGGTTGTACAACAAAAGGAAAAAAAAGTCATAGCCAAGATTAGGAAATGCTTCACTCAGCATGGTAAAAACTCTCTCATCAATGTAAACAAATGACTAAAAGCATAAATTAAGTCTACTAAAGCTAAATTTGAGGTAAAGATTGCATCCCAGGCAAAGGACAACCACACGGCTTTCTTTAGCTCTTTCCAAAACCTCAAAGGTATCACCCAGCAGTGTGCATAACTGATTGTAAGTAAAGCCACCTACTCAGAGACAGAGGATACAGCTGACAAATTAATCTCCAGTTCTACCCCTCACTTGCTCTTAGCTGCATCCCTGCAGGAAATTCCATCAAACAAACCCTCCAACTATAACTAGAGAACAGGTCTGAGATGCATCATCTAAGGCCAGAAACATTGCATTGATAGGCCCAAATAATATCCAAGGACCCGTGGAGTTTCTGTTTAACTGTAGCCTCCAACCAGGTTTTGTGCCACGTGAATGGAGAACTGCAATGGTCAACCCTCTGCATAAGGACAGGCCATCTATGGATCCTGGGAACAACCGACTCATAAGTCTGACTAGTCTCTTACGCAAAGCCATGGAAGGGATTATTATGAATTAGACTAAAAGGACATAGAAAACTTTCAGACACTGGATCCAGCCCAGATTGGTTTTGTCAAGAGCAGATCATACATACTCAACCTGAGAAGGTCACCAAGGTAATGGATGAGGATAAAACAGTGCATACTGCCTACCTTGACCTGGTTAAAGCATTTGATACAATACCCCACTTGGACATTGTAAACAAACTCGTGGACATAGGCATGAACCCCTATGCTACACTCTGGCTAGGCAGCTGGCTCTCAGATAGGACCCAGGAAGTTAGGATAGTTGAGACCATCTCCATAAAGAGGTTAGTCATTACTGAAGTCCTTCAGGGCTCTGTGCAGGGTCAGCTCCTTTTTGCATCTATATCTCAGAAGTCAAGACCAGTGTCAAGGGTCTCTGGCTGAAGAAGTTTGCAGATGATTGCAAACTAGGAGTAGTCATAGAATCTCCCCAAGACACTAGCATCTTACAGGAAGGACTAACACAGACAAATGACTGGTGCTAAAGCCACAGCTTAACACTCAGTGCCAAGAAATGCACCGCAGTACTCTTTGAAAAGTCAGCCACCATACAAAATTACCTTATCAACAACACACCCTGAAGAACAGAACCAGCAGTCAGGGATCTGAGTAAGTATGCAGACAGTAGCCTGAATTTTAACCAACATGTTGTCTAAGACAGTATGCAAATCATTCTATGTTAACTTAAAAGCAAGGGCATAGCATCCATGTCAAAGAAAGTCATTGTTCCACTTTATCTGGTCCTCATCAGGCCCATCATTGAGTACAACTGCCCCTTAGTACACACCTGACCAGGCACATGCAACAACTGGAACATCCACAGAGATTTCTCACAAAAAGAATACAGAGCATAGACAGCATGTCCTATGCAGATCACCTCAAAGCCCTGTCTCTGTCTCTTGTTTCCTACATACTGTTGAGGAATGATTTATGCCTGGCATACAAGATATCAGCTGATCTCACTCTGGACCATTTGCATATCTGCAAAACAAATAGCATCAGAATTACTTGATCTAGGGATTTAAATGTTGCTTGCAATATAAATAGGACACATTGGAGGGACATGTATGGGTCTCAGAAAATTCTCCTTTCCTGGTATAGGCTTCCTATACATGTGAAGCACAGGTCTTCCCTAAACCTATTCAAGAAATATGTGACATGTGAAGCACAGGTCTTCCCTAAACCTATTCCAGAAATATGTGACATGTGAAGCACAGGTCTTCCCTAAACCTATTCAAGAAATATGTGACATGTGAAGCACAGGTCTTCCATAAACCTATTTAAGAAATATGTGACATGTGAAGCACAGGTCTTCCCTAAACCTATTCAAGAAATATGTGACATGTGAAGCACAGGTCTTCCCTAAACCTATTCAAGAAATATGTGACATGTGAAGCACAGGTTTTCCCTAAACCTATTCAAGAAATATGTGACATGTGAAGCACAGGTCTTCCATAAACCTATTCAAGAAATATGTGACATGTGAAGCACAGGTCTTCCCTAAACCTATTCAAGAAATATGTGACATGTGAAGCACAGGTCTTCCCTAAACCTATTCAAGAAATATGTGACATGTGAAGCACAGGTCTTCCCTAAACCTATTCAAGAAATATGTGACATGTGAAGCACAGGTCTTCCCTAAACCTATTCAAGAAATATGTGACATGTGAAGCACAGGTCTTCCCTAAACCTATTCAAGAAATATGTGACATGTGAAGCACAGGTCTTCCCTAAACCTATTCAAGAAATATGTGACATGTGAAGCACAGGTCTTCCCTAAACCTATTCAAGAAATATGTGACATGTGAAGCACAGGTCTTCCCTAAACCTATTCAAGAAATATGTGACATGTGAAGCACAGGTCTTCCCTAAACCTATTCAAGAAATATGTGACATGTGAAGCACAGGTCTTCCCTAAACCTATTCAAGAAATATGTGACATGTGAAGCACAGGTCTTCCATAAACCTATTCAAGAAATATGTGACATGTGAAGCACAGGTCTTCCCTAAACCTATTCAAGAAATATGTGACATGTGAAGCACAGGTCTTCCCTAAACCTATTCAAGAAATATGTGACATGTGAAGCACAGGTCTTCCCTAAACCTATTCAAGAAATATGTGACATGTGAAGCACAGGTCTTCCATAAACCTATTCAAGAAATATGTGACATGTGAAGCACAGGTCTTCCATAAACCTATTCAAGAAATATGTGACATGTGAAGCACAGGTCTTCCCTAAACCTATTCAAGAAATATGTGACATGTGAAGCACAGGTCTTCCCTAAACCTATTCAAGAAATATGTGACATGTGAAGCACAGGTCTTCCCTAAACCTATTCAAGAAATATGTGACATGTGAAGCACAGGTCTTCCCTAAACCTATTCAAGAAATATGTGAACCAGTGAATGGGAAATTGGAAATACATCTTGGGTCTAGCACCTATGTCTCTAATGAACAGAGGCTGCCTGTAAATCTTGCCCTAACTTACATATACCCCTTAAAATAACATCCAAGACACAAAAAAACTTAAGGATACAATGTGGATGTTTGGCAGAGCTTATAAAGGTCCCAGTGGTCATTAGCCTAGTATGCAACTACGAACCTAAAAACCTATTAACCTGGTATGGAAGGAAATACATTTTGAATCAAAGGTGTTTACCATAATCAAAAAAGCATCAAAGAAGCAATTATGATAAAAGAAAAGTGAGATGGTAAACCTAGAGCAGAACAAAGGATTAATATGTTCAAAGATATGGAAAGATGGTAAAAGAGGCATTATAAAACTATACTGACAGAAGTCAATGTATAAATAGTTAAAGCATGGGCTAAAACTCGTAAAGTAATGGGTAGAGATCCACACTGTATGAAATAAACTAATTTTGTAAATCAGAAACATTTGTATATAAAATTACCAGAAGGACATATGATGAAAAAAAAAATCTAGTCATTATTATGACCTACTCTCTCCATATAATACATACAAACAAATGTAAGCAGGACTTCACATTTGTGATAATGTTGTTAGGTAAGTTGTCAGTTCTAGATTCCTAGATGTTCTAACAACAATTTTGTAATCTTACTTCTTCACTGCTGAGTTATTTGAGGTGCTGTTGACTATTGTTGTGGTAATAAACAGCACGGGAGACAATTATAAGGAAATTATGCAATGCTTAGAATTTATCCAGACATTTATAAACTTAATAATGCCATATCAGTACATAACTTATTAAAAATGAAATATGTAAGTTACAACCAACACACAGATGTGCACACATACACACACACACACACACACACACACACACACACACACACACACACACACACACACACACACACACACCAGAAACTGGCCTCTTTCAGTAGCATCCCATGGGGAAAAAAGACCCACATGCAAACACAATATTCAGTCACCATTGTTTTACTACATGATATAATATATAAATAGAATGTATCTAGTATTTACATGTAGAGGGATAGTAATTAAACAGTGGTGTAAAATGGAGTCAGTGGATTAACAGTACTTTTACTACAGCATAAGTAATTGCAATACTAGGCTAATGAAATACCACCTCAAATGGTACAGACAACATCCTTGGTGTTCATAGATATAGCTATGCAAGCCATTTTGCTCATTTACATGTATTCCCACCCTACAAAAGTAGTTATTTTCACAGTCACATTTAGTTTTCCCTTAGACAGGAATTTAGATGTCTCTGGCACATGTTAGTACTTAATGGATTTGATACTGAATGAGGAAAGAAAACAACTTATTATGTTAGGAGAGATGAGGTAGTAGAAATGAAGGAGACATTAATTTTAGCAGCTAAACATGTTTGTTACTTTTGGCAGTATTATTTTAGCATTATTGAATATTATATACTTTGATTTTAGAAGTAACATTCAGTGTGTGTGTGTGTGTGTGTGTGTGTGTGTGTGTGTGTGTGTGTGTGTGTGTGTGTGTGTGTGTGTGTGTGTGTGTGTGTGTGTGTGTGTGTGTACATATATATATCCATCCATCCTCAACCCCTTTTCCCATTTTTTGCACATGGGGTAGGGGTGTCACTTCAGCAGTGACAATCATCTTAAGCCAAGGTTTACACCACCGGGTAGATAGCCCTGCCACAATAATTCATTCGTACCACTCACTTGCACCTACGGCAATTTAGAGTGTCCAATCAACGTACTGCACATCTTTGGAATGTGTGAGGAAACTGGTGCACCCAGAGGAAACCCACATGACTGCAGGGAGGACATGCAGACTCCACACAGAAGGCACCCCAGCTGAAAATCGAACTGGAGAACCTCGTGATGCGAGGTGATAATGCTATATTTTCAACTACACAGATTATGAGGTCAACCTCACTTTTTTCTCGGTTTTCAAAAAAGGTTTCAAATATGTCCCTAGTTTCAAGTTGGACATTGTGTATGTTATTACTGTGCTTAAATTATACACAAGGAAGTTAAATTTTAAAATGTTATTCAAAGGACAAGAAGTTATTACTCAGGCTGTGGTATGAAGAAAAAGAGTTGTTATAACTCCCCACTACATCCTACAGTGTATGCTTTTGAAAAAGCTTGTGAATGTGATATACAAAGTGCACTTAATGGGACCACAAAAACAAAAAATATTCCAATTTTAATAGGGACGAATTGATGTAAAGGTTAAGGCAGGATAATTCAATAAGAATCATGAAGCCGGATAAGGGAGGTGGGGTTGTTCTTTTTAACAGCACGGATTATGTCAATCAACTTACAGAAATTTTTTCAGATACAGACAAATATCAGGTTGCTTCTCGTAATGAAGTTTTAATTGCTCATAAAAAGATACAACTTTTTTCAGAAGATTCTTTATTCCAAAGAGCTATTTCTGAAGATTTATTTAATTTTTTGACATCACAACATCCGACCACACCTGTGGCGTTCCGCATTCCGAAGGTGCACAAGTCTGTTCAACAACCCCCCTTCAGAGTTATTACTTCTGCAAGATATAGAAGTACTTATTCATTAAGTGTTTTTATTGACAGAATATTGGAAAACCCTATTAAGGAAGTTGATTATTTACTTCTTGATTCTTGGGATTTTTTGTCTAAATTTAAAAATTAATGGTATACTATGAATCGAGTTCTTAGTACAGTGGATGTGGTTGACTTGTTTACGTCAATTGCACATAGTGAAGGTTTGGAACTGTTTTATGAGGCCATTAGAGATTTAACTACTTTTAATAACAGTATGATCAACTTCATTATGTCCACTATGGAATTCATTCTTTCTAATAACTACTTTTTGTTTGAAGGTGAACATTATAAACAAGTTCAAGGTGTCGCGATGGGGACTACATGTGCCCCTATCTATGCAAATTAAGTTTTTTTCTCCTGTGAAAAGAAACATATTTTTGCCA